>NW_019236492.1:319419-588365 GCF_002742605.1 Olea europaea var. sylvestris
ATGGTTTGTCATTGTCTCAATCACATTATGTTGAGACTATACTTAAGAAATTTAAGGCGTATGACGATAAACCGGTTAAGTCACCAGTTGACTTAGGTATTTACTTAGCCAAGAATACTGGTGAGCCCGTATCTCAATTGGAATATTCGCGTGTCATTGGTAGTTTAATGTATATTACCAACTGCACAAGACCGGATATAGCATACATAGTCAACAAGTTGAGTAGATTCACTAGTAATACAAGTGTTGTACATTGGAAGGCATTAAACCGAGTTCTTAGATATTTAAGACACACGGTTGAATATGGATTACACTACTCAAAATATCCTGCGGTATTAGAAGGATATACTGATGCAAATTGGATATTTGACACTAAGGATTCAAAATCCACGAGTGGTTATGTATTTACCATTGGAGGTGGAGCCGTGTCCTGGAAATCGTCTAAGCAAACATGTATTGCTCGATCCACGATGGAATCTGAGTTTATTGCGTTAGACAAAGCCGGTGAAGAAGCAGAATAGCTTCGTAATTTTCTTGAAGAAATTTCATGTTGGGAAAAGCCGGTTTCTGCGATTAATATACATTGCGATAATCAGTCGGCAATAGCAAGGGCACAAAACAGTATGTATAATGGTAAGTCTCGACATATCCGTCGGAGACATAATACCATTAAACAGTTAATATCGAATGGTATAATCTCTATTAACTATGCGTCGGAGACATAATACCATTAAACAGTTAATATCGAATGGTATAATCTCTATTAACTATGTGAAGTCAAAAGAAAATTTGGCTGATCCTTTGACGAAAGGACTTGCAAGAGATCAAGTATACCATCTTTCGAGGGGAATGGGCCTAAAGCCTATTGAATAGAATTACTTTGACGGAAACCCAACCTTGTAGATTGGAGATCCCAAGATCTTGGTTCAATGGGACAACTAAGTCATAAATGATTCGGAATAAAGCATTTATTCCCATTCCTAAAATTTAAAGTGCTATGTAAAATGTGTATTGAGATAGAAAGGTATGAGATCACATATATAAGTGTGAAGTGGGGCCGTTTCTACGAGAATTCGAGGCTTAATTCTCTCAGAGCACTTATGAAACCAAGAGTTGTCCAGGGCCAAAATGGACTCAACCATGAGAACCGAATAGGTTAGATGAGTCATGGTGTTGGTACAGTTGTTTGGTTTTACACGAACGGCTGGATGATTCAAGACATTGCGTTCACCAACTAGCCTAGTAAATCTGATTGTATTCAAATAAAGAAGGTTCAAGGCCACAAGCTACCTATCTTGATGCTATGACTTGACTTGTGTACTCCATTTGTTAGAGTCCGCATTTCATTTGCATTGCATTCGCATTGTGTTGCGCATATCGAGGAATTTCCATTCATGTGGGGGATTGTTGGATATTGGTTAAATAAATCGAGAATTGAAAATTGATTAAAGTGACTTCGTATCGACTTCGGCCAAATACTCAAAAGCTCGACTCAATCCGTTTAGGCAAAATTGTTCGCCACTTCGCCGCTTCGGGCGCACAAACGGGGATCGACCTGCCCGGTCAGGTCGAGGGGGCAGCACCCCCCGTGGGGGCCCGGGGGCAACGCCCCCGAAAGAGAATTTTGATTTCTCTGCATGTATTGAAGGGTATATTTGGCATTTCGAAAACTAATATCGGATGAATGAGAAATTACGAAAAAAGACGAAAATCAGGTCAAAATATTTGACCGTGCGACCGCATGGTTGGTAAACCGCACCGTTGTTCGGTGAATAGACACCTTTTCATAAAGGTGCATTGTTTGGAAAGGGTGCATGGTTTGGCCTCAACCATTTCGTCCACACCCTTTCATGGTCTATAAATAGGACCCTTTGGGTGTCCTATTCCTCACAATTTGATATGCAAAACATCTCTCATCCTCTCTTCTATCCAAAATCAAAATCATTTCATTTATTTTGATTTTCCTTCATTTCATCCTTGGAGTACATAAGCCTAAATTTGGTTCGTTGTATTTGTGTTTTGGAGTGCTACAAATACAAGTGTAGCCGTTGTATCTTGAGAGTCGATTGTCGAAATCTGTAGGCGCCGTTGCGGGGCAAATTCGACTTAAGGACAAAGAGTCCAACTCTTGCCTCGACTTTGTCCCTACTTTCTTCTTCTTGTTTGTGTTTTTTTTATCGTTACTCTGTCCAATTTTCGGCACGGATTTACAAACCATCATTATACTTATTTTGGCGTCACTATTCACAAAATTCCTCCAACATAATTTGTGTATTCACTTTTACGTCATTAATTTGTATATTCACTCAACTAGTTATTTGTTTGTATTTTACATTTGTAAAAAGAAAAAATATTGTAAGATTCATCAACTCTAAAATGTATATATTAATTGATATATATTAGCATAATTTTTCTTTTTAATTTTATAGAATAATCAAATCAATAGAAAAAGTTACAAAACAATTTCTCAAAATTACAAACCAAATGTGATTTTCAGTTTTCTATTTTGAGAAACAATTTTTCAAAATTTCAAATCAAACATATTTTCAATAATCTTAAAACAAACCGTCAAAACAAAAGTTGAATGTAAACTCGAAATTGTAAATTGAAATACAAATAAGATGCTTTCATTTATTTTCTCCATAAATTAACTTATGTCCGGGTCTCTTAACTACATTAATAACATAATTTTTATTTGATCACAAATCTTATATTGTAGTCTCTTCTATCAAGCTTCATTGGAGGGGGAAAAAAAAATCGACAGCGAAAATCCAAGAAATTTATGCACGCTTTTTTGAAAATTTTGAAACTCGAAATACAACATAAATTCATAAGAAATTATTTTGGAACTTGTTATGGTGACTATCTACAGTGTCTTCGGATTAGCTTAAATGACTTCCTTTGTTTTCACTCATATTACTTTCTAGGTTTTTTGGGCTTGTACGTCCACTCATGGTTTTCTGTATCTGATTCTCGCTGACACGATATTTTTACCTCTGAAATCCGATCGACCAGACTCTCAAGAGTTAACTTTCATGTCTACATAAATGTTGCTTGCTTGGAGATTGTTGGAATACACGGGCCATCATTTCAATGAAAGGTATGACAATCGTTTGCATTTAGATGATAAAGTGATTGCAATGAAAGTATAATTTGAGTGTGGAAGAATCGACTAGGGATCGAACGGAGCATACATTTTATTTATATAAATCAAATAACAAACTATCATGTATATGTAATGTAGGATGACTAACAATAATATTCAGTATGAATAACATTACTTAAAAGATAAAGTCAATGGACACGTGTTTACCTTCATTGATTCAGCCATTATTACATACTAATACTGTTTACTTTTAACATTTATTAATTTATACACATGGCAGTGGTCTCCTCACCACGTGGCAACAGGAATTTTCGAATGTTTTTTGTTCCCTTCAAACAAGGCATACTATGCGGCAGGATATACGGAGTCACATAATTCTTATCTATTTGGGAAGATCATGTTGATCCCTACTTTTATTGTCATATATGGGGTAGAGAGAGAAGTTAAAAAGAGAATTTTCTTCAAGTCAAACAGTTTCTCCATTTACTTCAATCTTCGGGTCGAAAATGGTTCAAGCTCATCCATTATCACCTAGCCTGGAGAGGGAACCAATTGTCGACTCCTCTACAATAGATGATACTAATGAGGCTTCATACGCTTAGCATATCAGTCCTAGCTCAAGTTAGATGTTCAAGCACCTTGATGAGGCTACTTGATTCTAGGAACACACTTGTGTTGACTTGCATATGGCACCATGCGTGGCAAAATAAAAACTGATCTTACACTAGTCTGAATGACACTAAATGATATGTTCAGTAAGAAATAAAATTATGTGAGTTATTTAGTTGTACCTCTCATTTAATGTTAGCATCATCTAAATTGATATTATTACTCTAGAAATTATGAGAACCAATTACATAATTTTACATAGACATATTCATTGTTTCAATAGTATAATATTCTGGGTTTTTAGATGTTTAATCATTATTATATCTAATTAATATGGATTAAAATAACTTAAGTTTACATCAAATTGTGTTCGAATTCTTTAGGTCGAAGTTCATCAGCAACCAACAACATTTGACAGAAAAAGGATTTTGTTCACCTTATTAGGTTTACCTATTTTCTAATTCACTTTGTCAATTTCGACTTTTTCTTAGCTTAGCCACGAACAATTAGGTGTACATTCTATAGTGCTAAATGACGTAATGTTACTAATATCACTGTCCCTGCATCCACAACTTATGCCAACCACTTCTGCTTGTGGTCGTGCTTGTGCTCTTACAACATACAACAAAATTAATTTTTTTTTTTTTTTTTTCAAGATTCATGTAAACGGAACATAAAAAGAAAGAAATATATGACACGAATGTACTCAACAAATGTAAACTGATCACTTAACTGTCAGGATAGAGCAATTCATCTTCCCAGTAATGCAACCCGATCCTTTTGTACTTCCCGTGCCAAATTCACGTCAAACAGTTCACAACTAATTGGCATCTCCATCTCATAGAAAAGGTTCTTTAAAACATAATCAGTGTATAACTCGTATATGTGTTTCAGGAGAGCCTCCATATGAAGTGTTCCAGGCTCACACACCACAAAGAATTTGGTGCCTATAAAAAAGGAACGAATAACTTCAGATGTTAGATTTATGTTACGATGTGAGTATTTATATCTATTAACAAATATTGCAAGTTCACTAAACTTGGATCCTCCCGAAGCTAAAGAGAACTATCCAATTCAATACCTGTTTGACAACCATTATTTTCAAACTCTATTTTTTACATACTTATTTTCAATCATACATTCATCCAATAAAATATCCTACACGTAAACTCAATATTTTTCCCATTTTCTGAACACACATTCTCTTAAAAATCACTATTCAAAATTCTGTTTTGTCCTAATAATGGTTGTCAAACATGCAATAGAAATATCATGCAGTACTATTTCAGTTCCAAAAAATGTAATAATTCTATACACTACACAAAAAATGATCATTTAAAACACATAAAAGGCAAATTCGGTAGTTAAGTGTTGCTAAATGGATTTATTGCAACATTTTAATAAGCGAATGTTGCAATTAGTTAATGTAATTAAATTTTGGCTTTTGGCAATGTTTATTTAATAAATGTTGCAAATGTTACTTTTCGCAACTTTTTTGAACATTGCAAAAAGTTTTATTTTTTTGCAACGTTCAAAAAATGTTGCAGAAAGCCATATTTTTGCAACGTTCAAAAGCTCTATTTTGCAGTGTGCCGCGTCCTCCATCTTCCTCTTTGTAATGTGCGGTCTTTCAACGCATAACAAATTAATTCTGCAAATTGGAAGCAAAATTGGTTACATCTTCTCCGCTCACCCCACTTTCCACTAAACTATTTTCTTCCTCTTTTCAGCCTCAACCTTTCTTCACATAAAAAATGAGGAAAATTCAGTTCGAAATTTCTGCAAATATAGGTTTGTAATAGACTTTATTGCATAAATAATATATCTTAATGTTGTTATGTTGTACTGGGTACTATTGGAAATATTTGCATCAACCGAGGAAAATGGAGAAGAAAATTTCAGAAAATATGATCAAGAAGATGAAACAAAGAAGATGAAGAACACAACGAACATGAAGGCTCGAACGCGTAATCACTGTCCTCAAACTATATTTGCCTCCTCTCGGGATTGTTTGAGTTGCTTAAGGATTTTGACAAACGGTTTGTAGGATTATATCAAGTTTTGTAAAGAATCTAGCACTAAAGCATAAAAATGATCCTCCAAAACTTTAAGAACACAAGGAAGAATTGAATATGAATGAGAAATCAAGTTTTGATTTAATGTGGAATAATGTTTGGCTTGCAAGATGTTTTTCTCATGTTTGTAATGGTTTTTCACACCCTTGAAATGATCACAAATCACCTATATATAGCCATGAAACAAGGCTATGCGAAGTGGTGCCAATTCATAATTGAAAAGCCGTCAATTTCAAACCACAACCGCCTCCAACGGTCACTCCGGAACTACCATGCGACCGCATGGTATAACTTCATTCGGTCGCATGGAGTACTCGAAACTGGGCCTCCGTTCTCGGGTGATGGACATGCAACCGCATGGCCAAAGTGCCTTGCGGTCACATGGCACATGTAATGGGCCTCCGGTTGGTTTTCCATTTCGCTTTTGTTCCACTTCCATTCCACTTCGTTTTTCCATTGAATTTTCGAACAACAATTTCAGCAATCCCCCACTTGTTCAAAATTCAATTAAAAAAAAACCTCATATTCAAATCATACGATACTCATGTACAAGGACTAGATATCTTTCGATTTGAATCTAGCCATAGTGTAATCCAAACAAAGTATAGTCGGAATCAAAGGTAGCTGTAGCTTTGAACCAGTTATTCCATGTGATAATACCGGTTTAAACACACACACACACACGAGTACCACGTGTTCTCAAGTTCTTCATAACTCGCTTAGCGCTGTTATGGCCTTGTGCTCATCCTACTCAACAAACTTTTAAGAGAGAAACTCGAACTCTCACTTGAGGCGGCACCACCTCGAAATTTGTTTAGGCGAAGTTCTTCCAATACCTTTGTTACTTTTAGAGGTACTTGTGTTTTAGTACTGAACTTCATTAAGAGCTTTAATGCTCAACCCTCACTTCAGTAACAACTAACATTATTTTACTTAGGATATGGTCAATGCGGATTTCAATAATGCTGAAACCATCCCACATATCGAATGACTTATTTTTTACCCTTTGAGTCCGTAGATTACCTTTTGAGTAATGACAGGTAGGGTTGCCGTCATTGGTGGACCTTTATAGATTAGGAGTTTTAACCCCATCCTACTCGAAGTAGATACCACTAAAGTTTTATTTAGTGGTCTAGTTAAAGGATCCGCTAAATTCTCTTCGAAAATTATTCCACCTTTGATAATTTCCATGTGACGTCACCTTTAAGACTTATATGTTTTTACTTCTCATTTCATGTGATTTAGTATCTTATCAAAATATAGCTAGCCAATGATCGATTCATTTGATAGATACAACTTGTCACCACCAAGAAGCCACATGCTTCTCAATCGCTTTATATAAAAAGCCTTATTGATTTTTAAAACACCGTTGGATGACTTCCATTAATTCATTACACTAGTCAATCACTTCTATTTGTGGATTTTCATACTTGGGTGTTCACATATCATCATTGAATCATTACAATGATCTTCAATGAATATTTTTTAAATATTCCATTAGTTTTGCAAGCGCCACAATCGGTCTTTGCCCATTTAATCCACCTTAGACTTAGTGTGTTTCATCCTTACAAAGTCTTCTCTACCTTTTTCATCATAGATGTATTTCTATGATTAAAAGGTAAAGGATATGGCAACTTTTTAAACTAAGTTACCCCGCAAATTCCTAAAAATAGGAATTCTTCTGCAATCTTGTTATGTTGCATCCATATATCTTTGAACTTCTCATATAAGTTCATAAGATTGATGTTTACCCCCACATTTCGGGTTATACTCGAACTTAGAGTTCCTCACTATGTCAACCCCCACATTTGGGATTGTACTTGAACTTTGAGTATATTAACTCTTTCATAGTTCATTCACTTATCACTTTGATAATACCCGTGAAAGTTTTAAGTATTTCAGATAGTGATTGTTAAGTCACAATGTACTTTTAATTCACTATCTTTAATTTTGATCACACCATTTGATTAAGGTCATCTCATAGACCATTAATGCCTTTTCAAGCATAAATCAACTCAATTAGTTCCACATTTGAAGTCAAATTCAATTAATAAATAAGACCGTGCTTCTTGTTTCATAAGAATTGCACTTTGCCACTTTCACAAGACAAAATTATATCATCTCGAATAATAAGGCATCTATTTACCTTATTCACATTTGGACAAAATCACATTTTGTCATATTTGTATACAAACACGATTTTACATAAGATTCTCTCACTTAATTTTGGCTATCAACATTTCAATAGAACATGAAATCAATCATCAAGTTTATCAAGTGATTCTCATATTCCAATAGAACAAGTAGTCATGAAATTTCATGTACTTCCAACAAATGGTAGGCATCCTTACACATCCTTTAGACCTATTAAAGATTAATAGGCTGGTCTCAAAGCATAAATATGGATGTGCTTTACTTGCACTTCGAAGTCCATAAACCAACATAATGGCAAATACACCGTGCAACAAATGATGCCCTACAGAAACATGTGGGCTACTCAAGTCGGTTCGTGTATTATTCAAGCAAATGTGACAGCCCATATATTGAAATTAATCACCGCCTAACAACCATGATCAAATAGATCTTTAGCCACCACAATTGGTTTAAATTGTATTCTTTAAAATGTCGTGCATAAGCCACTCCCAATTGTCACAGCAAAGTGAGAATAATCAATTAATCAAAATTGATTTCCACAATATCCTTTATACATGAAGGTTAATTAGAGCATATTATAAATTTTGTCATACTAGTATGCAAACACAATTTATGCTCTACAAAATATTTCCATTTCTCAATAAATGTACAAGCATCTTCTGCTTTAAAATAAATTAGGACAAATCACAATTTGTCATGCTTTTATGCAAATATAATTGACATATAATCATCTCACTTAATTCCATAGGATTAAATGAGGCTATCGATTTAACCCAAGTTAATATGAGTTCAACAAGACATGAAATCAATCAAACAAATTTATCATGTCATTTTTAATTTTCTAGTAGAGAAATGGTCATGGAAGTTCACATACTTTTTTTCATAAAATTCTAACACTGTAGAATTTTCTCCTATGTAACATATACAATAAAATGATGAATTTCATTGCAATAATATAGTATGCAATCAAAAACTTCAACCATTTAACCATATGACTGAACGCCATAACATGCATCATTAAGTAAGCAAGTGCTAGTAATATACTCAAATATTCTCCAAAGGAAAGAACACACTTTTTCCTTTATGCACGTACACAAGCACTTGCACACATCAATTAGTGAAATGCTACTCATTATATCAATTTCCAATTTCATGATAAGGTGAAAATAACATATTCATTTCATATTCCATTAAAAGAAATAATGATCAGATTTATCCAATCTAATTCAAACATTTCCTACCAGAGGAACACACCTCTTCCTTCATTGCACCGTTTCAATACCATATGTTAGAAACCAGAATTCAACAATCTTAAATGAAAAGTCATTAATCACTAAAACTGTCATATGCTCTTGTATAAACTATCACGTGCCGTTTCATACACTAGGATAGATAATTCATGCTCATCATTCCAGAAATTAATAAACAGCTTTTGACTTGGAAAGATACATCTCTTCATACAGTATGCATGTTTAAGTTCCATTTCTCTTACTAATACAACATTTTCAAACAGATTATATCAATCAATGTTGTGTAACGCAAGCATACAAATTCAGACTAAAGTTGACTATAACGAAAAGGCACCAAAGGAACCTAATCAAAAAATATGGTCGTTTTTTTGCCTTTCCCCAGATTTCTCACATGCAACCAGTATGCTTAATTTAATTCTCATGCGAAAATTCTAGAAATATGTAATCAGGTTGCAGAGACACCATTCAATTCATGCACGTTTCAAGTTCATAGTAATTTAATTCTTCCAAAACTAAAACCATGTACGATTCCAGATTATAACGCACAACGAACACAAAAAAATTCATCTTAGGGATATAACGCCGATGTTGTGTATATTTTATATTCACATACCGCATGTATGCATAAAATCAAAACGCAATTTGACTTATCGAATTTGGAGAGCAATTTCGACTAAACACAAAATCTGGATTCAAGTTCTTCTACAAGTTGGGCCATTCCATGAAATTAGTGCCATCAACTTGATCGTTGTCGAAGTAATTTTTTTCTCCATCGCCAAAATATAGTTTGAGATTGTTGGAAATATTTCCATCAACCGAGGAAAATGGAGAAGAAAATTCCAGAAAATATAATCAAGAAGATAAAACAAAGAAGATGAAGAACACAACGAACATGAAGGCTCAAACGCATAATCGCTGTCCTCAAACTATATTTGCCTCCTCTCAGGATTGTTTGAGTTGTTTAAGGATTTTGGCAAACGGTTTGTAGGACTATATCAAGCCTTGTAAAGAATCTAGCACTAAAGCATAAGCGCGATCCTCCAAAACTTTAAGAACACAAGGAAGAATTGAATATGAATGAGAAATCAAGTGTTTGATTTAATGTGGAATAATGTTTGGATCACAAGATGTTTTTCTCATGTTTGTAATGGTTTTTCACACCCTTGAAATGATCACAAATCACCTATATATAGCTATGAAACAAGGCTATGCAAAGTGGTGCCAATTCATAATTGAAAAGCCGTCAATTTCAAACCACAACCGCCTCCAACGATCACTCCGGAACTACCATGCGACCGCATGGTATAACTCCATGCGGTCGTATGGAGCACTCGAAATTGGGCTTCCATTCTCGGGTGATGGACATGTGACTGCATGGCCAAAGTGCCTTGCGGTCGCATGGCACATGTAATGGGCCTCCGATTGGTTTTCTATTTCGGTTTTGTTCCACTTCCATTCCACTTCGTTTTTCCATTGAATTTTTGAACAACAATTTCAACAGGTACAACATATAGTATGTACTGAAACACATAATTGCTTTAGGGAGATGGTTTTGGTATTGGTAGGGGAAGGAGAGAATGAGGTCAAGAAAGGAGGGAAGAAGAAATTTATCACCAAAGAAGAGGAACTGGAACAGTTAAGTCCTTTTTTACACTCGTTTTGGTTCATAATTTTTTAGTTTTGAAAGTGAAATAGATTTTTTTTTTAAATTCTTTAACAAAAGTTTAGTTGTTGAAACAAATGTTGTCCTATTATTACTTGGCGTTATTTGAAATATGAAATGCATTACTATCTTTACTATCTGAAAGTTGCTCTTTTTGAACCCATTTTTCTGAAGGAAGAAATCCATTTTCAGCCGGATTTGTTGTCATTCACGAAGGAAAATAAAGAAAGAGTGACTCTTGAAGATTTCTCTTTATTGGTTTGCACAAAAAAGCTGTGCAGTTATTGGTAAATTTAGGGGAAAAAAGGGAGAAAGGAGGCTCTTGAGTTGCCTAATTTTTTTGGTTCTGAATATTGTATGTGAAGTCAAAGGTTAAGTTGAGCAAATATATCATTTAATATTAGTTCTATAGGAAAATGTTCTCTCCAGAGTAATTTTTCAAAATTGTGGAAGTTAAATTAGAACATTGTCGGTGGGCAGTTTATAATTGTACATTTATCCGTGCTTGCTTTTCTACCTTCCAAAAGTTCTATTAAGAATAACCTTGTTTTTTTTTTCCTTTCCCCTTTTCTAACCTGAACAATTGAATAGGATATTTGAGCTTTGTGGAACCCCTGATGAGATTAATTGGCTTGGTGTTTCCAAGATCCCCTAGTAGAGAAAATTTAAATAAGAAAATTTTTCATATTTTTAACAATTTAAGACTAGACGAAAAACTTATCCATATATCATAGCAAACAATGTTATTAAGATTAATCTCAATGTCATTTTCTTTTGTCATTTTGGGAATTTACTTAAACATGCGCAGCGAAAATAAAAACAATTTAATTTCCCACTAGGATTCATCTTTGTACTTAGATAGGAACTGTGATAAAAGTTATACATTTTCTTAAATCTGCAAACTCCTTTGAGTTATCTTTGTTCCAACAACTTGGATCTATCTCTCACAGCTGTCCAATTGTCCAGGTTCCAATGAATTCCACAGAGAACAGTTTTCAGCTGTCAGGGTTTTCTCCTCTTGTGATAGCAAGAAATTATGAGATTCTCTACAAATTGAAAACTCTAATCATATATTTATATAAGTCCAAACGGGCTTGGTTTGATCCGGTCTAATATTTAATTAATCCACTTAATTAAATCCCATTCGTGAATTAATTGATCCAATTAATTAATTTGGACCTATAAATAACGAACCCAATTAATTAATTTATCCAACGATTGTTAAATTAATTAATTGATAAATTGCAATCTTCCAATTCTCTTTTGTGTGCGACCCATTAGGTTCCCGACCACGATACCTAACGACGTTAAATATTATTTTGATCTAATCAAAATTGATAAATTAAAACACCCTCTAGTTTATCACCTATTCACACTCGTCGTCCCAGATTGACATCTAGCAATGTATCAAGGCAATACATGTGACGGAAAATATCACGTGGTATAACAAAACCAAACTTGTTTGTTTACCATGAAACTATAATCCCTTCATCGATATGATCCGATCAATTACGAGATATGGAAGTGTGTCAATCTTGATTATCGATCATATCTTTCATTCTACTATTAAATCAACGTGAGTCGAAACCTCATTTTCAATTTATGAGTATACCTTCGCGAATGATTTCGTTATTGACTTAATTGAAAGAAATACAGATCACAATCTCTTACTATCTAAGATTGACGAATCCTCTATTGGTCATTTACAACCTTCACATGGTTCTTGACATACCCGAATGATACCGTATTAGCAGCCCTTGGCAGTGCAACATCCAACACTGTCAAATTATGACTGTCCTCATACAAGGCACTATGATGACCTCAAGTCAAAAAATCAATTTCACTACCGAACGTTAGAGATTAACCACTGACACTCAGATAGTTATCCATGTGAAATCTCTTAGCGAGTTTGCAATGTTTCGTTCTATAACAAAACATCCACTCGTTCATTTAAGTGTGACCACACTTTAGCTCGTGATATCAGCTATTTACTTCACAAGTAAGAAATGCCACATATGATGGTCTATCCGTAACTCATTATTACTTACGACCATGGATTATTCAAGATCCAATCATATGTAATTTGTATCTCACAATCACAACTCCTTGTGATTGACAAATCACTTAAATTTGAATATTCAAACTCTATTGTTTAATATTATTTATCCGAATATTAATTTAAATAAATAATATATCTTACCAAAAATAAATGCATTAAACATATTAAAAGTGTTTACAACCTAAATCGATTGGATTTAGGGCATAACAGTTACAGCCATATCAAGTATTATAAATCCAAAATGTTAATGTACCTTGTTATGTTTTTGAGTAATTGTCAGGCTTGTAAAATGGCCCTCCTTATGGGTTTATAGAAACTTTAGGCACCTTCCTCTTACGAAGTTTTGGGTATAATGGTTATTGTGATGTTAAGAAATTTCTAGGAGATCCATGCCAATTTCTAAGAACCTGAAATATGCTTAATTGTTATTATAAGCCTACTAAGTTGTTGATAAGTGTATTTTTGCACACTTATTAGGCACTTAATTTGATACAATTATTGATTAAAAGAATGGAATTCTACTCACAATTAAGTATTATTTGCTTTTGTAGGCTAAAAATTACTCAAGTAAAGAGAACAAGGCAAAAGGAGGAAAAATGAGGAAAAAAGACTAAAATTGTACAAAATTGTGAAGTTGGAGGCCAAGGCAAACAAGTCAAAAAGTGGAGGAATTGTGATGAAATTTATGGAGGGCAAAAGTGAAATGAAAGTCAAAATTCGAGGACCAAATTGTACAAGATCAAAAGTTGAGGGACTTGGCTACAGATTACACAAATTCAACTTTTGTGGCTGCTGAAACAGAGACCCAGGCACTGCAGCGCCACTGTTCCTACACTGCAGCACCGTTTTGTAATTATAAAGAAAACTAGGGACCTTTTTGCTAACTTTCCAAAAGTCCAGGGACCAAAGCTGCAATTTTCCTTAGGTTTTAATATAAAAACCAGAAGCTGGGCAGTTTTGGGAGAGCTTCATTTTTTTGGGTTCCGTCTTCTGCTGGGACGATTCTGCTTCTTCTTTCTTTCATTTTTTTTTCTTTTGTTTTGCTTGATATTTTGGAGATTCAATATAGAGCAACAAGGAGATTACATCAAGGATTTGGCAAAACTCTTGGAGAATCAAGTTCATGCTTCAAAAAAGGGTTTTATCTATAAACTTGTATTTTCACAATTATTTTGTCATATTTGTAATGTATTGCTATAAACATTCTCCTTTCCATCATATGTATAAAATGGGCTAAGTATTTCGTTGGGATTTATGGTAGTAGTTTGACCTAGGTTTAATTGATTTTCAATATTTGCTATTTGATATTAAATTGCCTATTTCCATGTGTTTCTACTATTGTATTTATTGTATTTTCATTTATGTGGCCAATGAATGAATATGTTTCGTGAAGTGTACATAGTTCGAGAGAAGATTGTACATTTTAGACCAAATGGTAGAAACCCTAGGTTTGTGTAGAGGATAGACATATACCTCTAGCCTTAGGTGACTGTTCGTGTGAAACCCGCAAGCGTACGGGATCGTTGTACAAGTAATAAAATTTATGAGTTAAGAATATCGTTCCTACGAGGAATAAGGTATAATATTTAGTTAAGTAGCTTTTACTAAATTCGAAGTAATATAAAATCAAAAAAGTTGTGATTTGTATGTTTTCTATGCTAATCTTAAATTAAGAAAGCAAATAAAATATTTATTTAATATGTGAATATTTGTATTGGAATCGTGAATCCCCCTATTGCCATTTAATTCAACTCTTAATTTATAATATAGTAAATTCATGCATTCAAGACAATCGATAATCCACTTTTATTCAATATTCTTTCTCAAGATATATTAAACCTATGTTTAACACGACCCGATCCTATTCCTAGTCCGAATTCATATGAAAAATATGCATTGATTCATAGAATTTATCACACATGATTACACATACCATAGATATTATTCCTAACACCTATTGTCCATATGTTAATTTTACCGCGTTCTAGAGTTATTGTGAGTATTCCTACACTACAACAAGCAACTTACTATCTAATTGGTGATCAAGCAATTAAATAGTTCAATGGGAATGCAAAACCAATCAAGAAAAAAATCATGAAATACTAAATTAATTGTCTTGAATTAAAATAAACAAACGATCAGGTTCATCATTCGTCCAATACAATGAAAAACTAATAAATCATATTAATATATAAATTACAAGAAGAAAAATAGAAAAATATCACCCGGATCATGAAAGATTACAAAAGATGTTGATCTTCATGTCCAAAGTTGAATTCTTCAAAACTTGATGTAATTGAACTTCAATTTCTTGCTATGGCTTGATCATCTTTCTTAAAATATAGCAATTGACCCCTTGTTCTTGATGGATTTGATGAAACTATTGTGTATGAAAAGGCAAGAGAGAGAACCTTTCATTGATGCCCATATCTTGTATTTATTTGATGAAATTAGGTCAAAATTCACGTCCAAATTGTCTTCTAAAGGAGTTTGAATCAAATAAGGAAAGTTGCTTTCGCGCGCACATAATTTTGTCTTTGCACAGCCTTCAGTATTTTGATCATAACTTTCTCTATCGATATCCGAATTGGGTAATTCAAAGTGCATTGGAAAAATAATTAAAATATCTATAATCCTTCTGGAAATATAATGTTTCCAATTCAAACGTTCTCCATCCGAAAAATGGGTCTCAAGTTGACTAAAAATCTTGAAGATATCCTATATGATTGGAAGTCGATTTATGGTAATATTCTAATCATATCCCTTTCCTTTTTTACTCCAATTTGTATTCAATTGACTCCCATCAATCTTCAAAGTATCTTTTATGGACCAAATCAACCATTAAATATTTACACTTTGGTCCCCATACATTGGATTTGCTTCATTTAGCCTTTTTCCATTATTTTTTTCAATTCTTCTTTGAAACGTGAACTTTTCCTAATAAAAGTAATAAATAACAAATCAAGTACTAATACGTTCAAAAAATAACAAAATATAATCATTTAAGATCCCAAATAAGTGTAGAAACTACACTTATCAAACCCCCAAACTTGAATTTTTATTTGTCCTCAAACAAAACTAAAATCCAGCAAACACACAAACACACAGTGCTAATTACTTAATTGGTGGCCAGTCAATCAAGCAATGTAAAATGATTTAGCTAGCTGACCCGACTTTTTATCTCAAGATTGAAATCATAAAATCAAATCTGTGCATAGCTTCAAAATCACAATACAGAAATTAAAATCTACTTTTCCAAATGTAAAATTGACGTGTGTGTGTGTGGAGAATTAAGCATATCATCATGAATTCATAAGTAGTTTCAATTCCCGGCCCTCAATGGTCAAATATGTCATTTCCTCACTTGTAAGACTTACATACCCCCAAACTTATTCTTTTCGTTATTTTCAAGTGTGTGACCTAATGTTGAATTTTTGTACTATCCTCACCTCTCTAGTTTAGGTAAATCTTACTAATTGCAAGTCGATATATCAATAAATAAAGATTCTCCATAGTTTGATTGCTTCAATCTCCCGAACTCAACCAGGCTAATAATCCTTTATCAAAAGTTAATTTTTTTAAACAAGTGTTTGGGACTTAGTCAAGGCATCTAGTGCGTCTTCTGTTTCATGCACCAATTTTTTCCTTCCTTTTTTTGTTTCAATTTTCATTTCAACATTTTTTTTGCATCATTCTCCCCCTTAAGCTTTCTAAATGACCCCTTTAGCGAGGTTTAAGCCGATAACTCCTAAGTTAGTTGATTTTAGGGCACCAGGTTTTAACACCTCTACAGGCTTAATAACTCGAGTCATAAAGGCTACGAGAGCATTTTTCAAATAAAATATATTTTTTTATTTTTTTATACCTTGATTAGTGCAATATCCCTTATTAAACACCCATCCAAGTAAACCAACTTCTAACTTGAGACTTTTACCCAATTTCATTCTATTGACCTTAGACAATCCACACAATATTTTTTTTAATTTTTTTTTTTATTTTTAATTTCACACATGGAATCCTCATTTATCTCAAAATCTTCCTACAATAGTGAAATCCTCCAAATTATTCTAAATTTGGTCTAAGGATGTAACATATAGTCGTTTTGGGTTTAGCATCTATGGTCCGCTATTTCAACCTATCCAATTATAAAATCAACTCATTCTTACACAATGCTTAACTTAATTCATGTGCTCAATATATATCAACTTCACATGGAAAAGCAAAAATCAACTTAAGTATGCAGCTTATTCACCATTCATAGATCAATTCATAATTCAATATATACATTATTACCAGTCAGGCTAACTAACTCACACAAGCACACAAAAAGAAAATATTTTTGAAAATTTTCAATTTTTTTCTTTTGTCTTTTTGTATTTTT
Source organism: Olea europaea var. sylvestris (assembly GCF_002742605.1). Classification (NCBI taxonomy): domain Eukaryota; kingdom Viridiplantae; phylum Streptophyta; class Magnoliopsida; order Lamiales; family Oleaceae; genus Olea; species Olea europaea. Next base: position 336,717 of record NW_019236492.1, read on the forward strand.
AATATTTAAAACAATAAAACACACACAAAAACACACAAAACAAAGGAAAACTCACGTTTTTCAACCCCAAACTTAAATTAGACATTGTCCTCAATGTCTTAAATCCTATGTCCGCATATAAGGGGTGGGGGAAAAAATGAAGAAAAGACTCCCCGATATGGCAATGAAATTCAATGGCTAGCTTTTCCTTGTCTCCCGTTGTTTCCTTGGTAATGGTTGGTTCAAGTGTTTCACAACGTCATGTTCCTGCACAATACAGATAAATAAAGCATTAAGACACAAAAGATCTGGAACAAGTGGTACTTGGCTCAAACATCAATAAACCAACAAGTAACCTAAGGAAAAATGGAATATGGATGATAATTCCCTAATTAAAACCATAAAAATAAACTAAATTATCATATAAGTAGAAAGAAAAATAAATAAAAGGGATAGAAAGATTGGGTTACCTCCCAACAAGCGCTTGTTTATAGTCTTTAGCTTGACTTTATTGTTTCAGCATCATGGAATTTTGAAGAATGCTTTTGATGCCTTGCTTAGTTTGCCCCTTTTAATTTTGCTTCACTTTTCGTTGCTCCTACAAATTTTAGCACTGCCCATTCCAATGTTATATGACTTGTCTATCTCATCCGATTCAAATCCAACTATGTAGACTTCTTCCTCCTCTTCGGGATTACTTACAAATTCAATGAAAGGGCAATCAATTAAGTCGATGGAGTGTGAGTGAACATCTTCTTCATTAATTACCTTCCCTTTATTTTGTTTATTTGTAATTGAACTTTCATCGTCTTCGTTCTCGTCTTCCATAATTGATATCTCCTCGGGTTGAATAGCTGTTTCACAATCTACATCCACGGGCAATGAAAACTCTTTTCTTTTAAACGTCTTGAGTGGATTATATCCCCACCTTTTAAATTCGATCCAAAATATGCCATCTCCCACGCACATTTTATTTTCATCTAATTTGGCAAGATCAGTGTAGTATTTTGCAAGTACCTCTTCGTTCAACATGGAAGGACCAACTCCCACAAGCGTGTCTGAAGGGACACACTCGCCTAAAGGCATGTAGTCTTCATTAGCATTGTCAAATGCTAATCTTCGACATCGCAAGTATTGTTGAAACTGCAGGAGCTTGAGCCTTCCTGGGTCAGTAAATGTATACAAGTAGTAGCCAGTATAATGCACTCCATAGCAGAACTTACAATATATATCTTCTTCCTCATCGTCCATGTCGAGATTAATTATTGCAAAAATAATTCTACTATATTAATGTCAGAATCTTGCATATGCTACTGAACAGCATGTGGAAAGAATATCAAATAAGAGAGATTGGGGTGGGTAGCTAAATTCAACAAAAAAAAAATTAATATAGTGAAAAAAATCGAATCTAATATAAACTACTAAACTAAAATTAAATCCATTATTCCGCGGCAACGGCGCCAAAAACTTGTTCGTGTGAAACCCGCAAGCGTATGAGATTGTTGTACAAGTAATAAAATTTGTGAGTTAAGAGTATCGTTCCCACGAGGAATAATGTCTAATATTTAGTTAAGTAGCTTTTACTAAATTTGAAGTAATATAAAATAAAAAAAGTTGTGATTTGTATATTTTCTATGCTAATCTTAAATTAAGAAAGCAAATAAAATATTTATTTAATATGTGAATATTTGTATTAGAATCGTGAATCCCCCTATTACCATTTAATTCAACTCTTAATTTATAATCTAGTAAATTCATGAATTCAAGACAATCGATAATCCACTTTTATTTAATATTCTTTCCCAAGATATATTAAACATATGTTTAACACGATCCAGTCCTATTCCTAATCCGAATTCATATGAAAAACATGCATTGATTCACATGATTTATCACACATGATTGCACATGCCATAAATATTATTTCTAATATCTATTGTCCATGTGTTGATTTTACCGCGTTCTAGACTTATTGTGAGTATTCCTACACTATAACAAGCAATTTACTATCTAATTGGTGATCAAGCAATTAAATAGTTCAATGGAAATGCAAAACCAATCAAGAAAAAATCATGAAATACTAAATTAATTATCTTGAATTAAAATAAACAAACGATAGGGTTCATCATTCATTCAATATAATGAAAAACTAGCATAGCATATTAATATATAAATTACAAAAAGAATAATAGAAAAATATCACCCAAATCATGAAAGAATACAAAAGATGTCGATCTTCACGTCTAAAGTTGAATTCTTCAAAACTTGATGTAATTGAACTTCAATTCCTTGTTATGGCCTGATCTTCTATCTCAAAATATAGCAATTAGCCCCTTGTTCTTGATGGATTTGATGGAACTATTGTGTATGAAGAGGCAAGAGAGAGACTCTTTCATTGCTGCCCATATCTTGTATTTATTTGATGAAAATAGGTCAAAATTCACGTCCAAATTGTCTTTCAAAGGAGTTTGAATCAAATAAGAAAAGTTGCATTCGCGCGCACATATTTTTGACTCTGCACAGTTTTCAGTATTTTGATCATAACTTTTTCTATCGATATCCGATTCAAGTGATTCAAAGTGCATTGGAAAGCTAATTAAAATATCTACGACTCTTCTAGAAATATAATGTTTCCAATTCAAACGTTCTCCATCCGAAAAATGGGTCTCAAGTTGACCAAAAATCTTGAGGATATCCTATATGATTGGAAGTCGATTTATGGTAATATTCTAATCATATCCCTTTCCTTTTTTACTCCAATTTGTTTTCAATTGACTCCCATCAATCTTCAAAGTATCTTTTATGGTCCAAATCAACCATTAAATGTTTACACTTTGGTCCCCATATATTGGATTTGCTTCATTTAGCCATTTTCTGTTCTTTTTTTCAATTCTTCTTTGAAACCTGAATTTTTCCTAATAAAAGCAATAAATAACAAATTAGGTACTAATACGTTCAAAGAATAACAAAATATAATCATTTAGGATCCCAAATAAGTGTAGAAACTACACTTATCAGTGACCCAATGAGCTATTTTCATAATAATTTAATGCGATTGTTTGGTTGTAATCGACATAGAGATATAGTAGGTTAAACAAATCAATTAGAGTTAATTTCACTCGAGAGAGGTAATTAGTTAAACTGAAAAATTGGGTCTAACATCGTAAATTCATTTACTGGAAATAATATTTAAAGTGTTCTGAAAATAGGATCATTTAATCTTTGGTCGTTTTCTCCCCAGTTCACTAGCCGGCTTTTTTAGTGGATGATACAAACAACCAATAGAAGCAGCAAAAATGACAATAGAAGAACTATCCAATTTGTCTTAGCATACTTCTGTAAATTCCATCCTGGCTCATTTATCTTAATTTGTAGATATTGGATTGTATCCTTTTACCGCTTCGTTGCTATCTATTTCCATGTTTCAATGCATGCTTTATTATTTCATGGGTAAAATATTTCTTTCTCCTGTAAAGCTACCATTTTTACAAAATATTTCTATTATCGTGTACGAACATGTTGTAGACATGCGTGATGAGGCTAAAATTCTATTTTTTTTTTTTTATTGTTTTCTTTATGCAGTAGTATCAACTTTTGGGAAGGAAGAAATGTGTTCTTTCATTCTCTCTCTTTTTTTTTTTGGGAGGGGGAAACGGGTTGGTGATTTGGGTCATAAATTTATTTGTGATAAATAGTCAAGTATGAGTACTGCTTTATCATAGCTTGTTAGTATGCTTTCTATTGTGCAAGTTAGCAATTCTTGTTATTTTGTTGACTACTTGAATGATGATACAATCTGCTAAGATTTCTTTATATCTAAACTGGATGTAAAGTAATTCTATCATTAAATTAATCATGGATTATTCACGACACAGAAACTTTCATCTATAAAAGAAAACATTTTGTCATAAAAAAATAGACATTTCCAAAACTATCTCATGGAATGGGACACAGTAAGCTAAACGACATTGGTGAAGATCTGACAGGAAAGTCCTTTCAACAGATTTTAAGGTAGATTTCTATAGCATCCTGCGACAATGCAATGAACCAAACGATCAAATTTCACCAAACACTTCGAATTTTCAACAAATTTTGGAAAATCTACTATTTCAACGCTAATAAAAATACAATAAATACAAAATTTGTGCAACGCACATGACAACGATTAGTTTTTATAGAAAAAAGAAAAAGGCATGCAACAAAATTTTACGGGACCATAGAGCAACCACACACTCTCCTTATTTTCTTCAACTCCCTCAACCTCCATAAACCAATTTCTAATCCATTTTGTTCTCATACATTTTCAGTATAGTTCTCATCTCGTTTTCTAGTTTCTCAAAGCGTGTCTTCGATTTCATCTTTCTATTTTGGTTCATAAAAATCATTGACCATGGTGCCAATTATTATCAGTAATGAAGTCAAGCCAATAACTTGTTCAACTTACTCAATATGCAACTACAATTATTCCAATACCTAGTATAGATCACTTGAGACAATCAAAATACTCTCCCTAGGACCTACAATTATAAAAAAATGGCACTTTCCTGTACTTTAGTAATCAAATAATTAATATGGGGCATTTGCAAAAATGTCCAATTTTACATATGTCAATTCAAAAAGTCCATTTTTGATAATCTTTGCAAAAAAGGCCAAATTTGATACCAAATTCTCTACTTTACCCTTAATGAAAGAATAAATAATTTTATATTGCACATGTCAAATCACAATTAATGCTAGACACAGAAATGTCGAGAACAACATTTAAAGTGTAGAGAAATGTCATGTTCAGAATGAAATGTTATTCTAGACATTTAATATGTTGAGAACAACGTTTGAAATGTCGAGAACATTTAATATTATGATTTGACATGTGTACTTTTGAAATATAAACAGATTTAATTATCGAGAACGACATTTGAAATGTGAAGAATATCATTTTAATGTAACTTCTCATGGAAGATACTTAGGGATACTCTCGTCCAAATAATTGAAAAATGGACATTTTTTGTAATTTTCCTCAATTAAATATTTTTCTTAAGTTTATGTCAGACAGCCAGGATAGTGACTCATCAAATAATAATAATAATAACAACAACAACAACAGCAATAATAATTCCATAATCCAGCTCCTTGGCACTATACTCTAAAAGCCCAAAAGGAGCATAAATGCCGTCTTGGCACCAGACTTAGGAAACAGTTTCTATTGGAGTCCCAACCATCACCACATGGAGATGTTCATATGAAAACCCAATGTGAAAATCACACATAATAGAGGAGGGATTAGATCTTCACTTGCCCAAAATATAAATGACGGTGATTTTAAACTAATGAAAGATATGCAATCTATCCAACTTACATTAATTACCATAGATGATTGGATCAATAATGGAGTAAGGAGAGAATACAAGATGAGAATGAAAGATCAACTAACACGATGAAACAAAACAAGTCAAAAGCACTAAAAGGGTAGATGAGGATAGAATACAAATTAGTTCAATAGCGTAAAATTTAAAGATTGTAAAAGATTGATCAACTATTATTTCATGTAGTCTAGTTTGACACGTCAAAGATTGATCAACAATTATTTAATGTAGTCTAGTTTGATGATCCCATTGTGTACGATTAAGATGTTATTATCCAAGATTTTCCTCATTTGACCAATAGACTAACAACATGTTATAACCAGCAATTTTCCACATTGTTGTAAGCTTTATGGTGCTACAGTGCTAAATTTTGCAGCGCATTCGAAGGACATATTCCTAGGTTTTGATTATTAGATTGTCACGTATCAAGTTGTCAGAGACTCTTGCTAAATTCTTTATGTCACACAATTCCTTCCACTTTGCAAATTAAGAATTAGCTAAGTAGCTATTTCATGATTGGAAAGATAACTAATTAACCTAACGAGGCCATCAAGTAAATATTTTTCCAGAAGTTCATTATTAGCTTTAATATAAAACAATGATAAAGAGAAGAATATAGCGTGTGAGTTAGCTTTAAATATATTTTTTTGATTTAGATATAAGTTGTTTAGCTTAACAACTGATGAGGAACTGGTTAAAAAATTAGCATTTGGAATTCAATGTGCTATACTTCCCAAGATCAGAAAGACCTTTGTCATTTTCCACCGATCAGTCACGTAGAATTAATTTTTAAAAATCCTATAAATTTCATTGTTCCCACTTTCCTTATAGACCTTTGATTTTCTTCAAATTAAAAAATATACATCACGGTTGCTTATATAAGAAATTATCTTACACTTACTGAGCACATGAGTTTCATCAAAGTTAATTAAGAACTCACAAAAATACAAAAATCATAAACATAATCACGACAAACATTACTAGAAATGTAGAAAAATGTTAATAAAGAAAATAAAAGGCAAATAAAGGAAACTTTAGTACCCGGAAAAACTGAAAACAGTGGAGATCAAAGGTGTCGCTTGGAGGAGCTCGATTCCCAAGTTATTCTTAACATTTATTACAAATATGTTAATTTTGCTGCGTTCTAAACTTATTATGAGTCTCCCAACAATAAACAAGCGACTAATTATTTAGTTGTGGCCAATCTATTAAATAATACAATGGATATACAAAATTAATTAAGAAACACAAGAATATAACTAAACCACTGGTTTTGAATAAACAAATAACCAATAGGTTTTTATCTCATCCAACATTCAAAATTGGATCTATCCTAGCATAGTTTTAAATAAATTATAAGAAGATTAAGGAAAAAATATCACCTGGATCATATAAGAATGCAAAAGATGTTGATCTTTAAGTTCAAAGTATTTATATGGGTTGAATTTAGATCAAGAAATCATCTCAAAGTTGTTATCAATAAGAGTTTGAATCAAGAAAGGAAACTGGCACGTCAACATAAAATTTGGTGAGGGCAATGCGTAGGTATATCTACCACGCACGCATGTTTGTTGAGTTGTTCTAGGTCATGAAATTGTTATCTTGCTCACACACCAAAATAGACAGAGTACGAGCTAATTTGCGTCGTGTTGTGCCTGAATAGCTTTTGGTATTTTGTTCATAACTTTTTCTCTCGGTATCCGATTGAGATAATTCAAAATGCGTTGAAAAGATAACTCCAAGGGCTTCAATTTTTCTAAAAATATGATTTCTCCAATTTGAATGTTTTCTATCTGAAAAAATGGTCACAAGTTGAAGCTAAAAATTCGAAACATAACTTTTTTTGCTGTAAATTAATTTGTGAGAATGCTTCAACTATATTTCCCTCCCTTGACCTCCAATTGTATCCAATTGACTATATGTGATATTCAATAATCATTTTATAGTTTGAATCAATCATTGAATATTTACATTTTGATCCCCGAACCTTGAATTTCTTTCGCTTTTGCTCCTTTTTGTTTCTTTCTTCCAATTCCATTAATTTGTATTGAGTTTTACCTAATAAATAAAATTAACATCTTATTGAGTCATAAAAAATCAAAATTTATTATAATTAATCTCATTTGATAATCAAATAAGTATAAAACATACACTTATCACCTTGCAAGCGTAAGGCAATTGTCTCTTGCGCACATCTCTGAATGCAGTATTTTGGGACCGATTGTCACCTTTAGGGTATTTTTGGTCATTTTTCAGGCAATTTTCATCTCTCATCTTTATTATCGTCCAACTGATCCATATGATCTTCAATCATCATTAATATTTACAATGTGATCCTTAAAGTTTGAATTTTTTTTTTCATTTTTGCCGATTTTCATTCATTTCTTCCAATCCCACTAATCTGTACCGAGTTTTATGTAACAAACAAGATTAACACAAAATTAAGATATAAATTTTTACAATCAATAACAAAAAGTGTAATTTAATGACCCTTCCTCAAACCATCTCAAAAATATTTAGTACCATAGACATGGAGCCATAAAATGATCACGTCCTTCATTTGGGTGTTGCCACTCAAAATTGTTTTAATAATTGAAACGAGCTCGAGTTCGAGGTAGGGTATGTTAGAAATATGAGCTAGGATTTCGGAATAAGTTAACCACATTACCTATTGATATGAAGATATTCAGAAAACACAAAGAGCCTGTTGGGGAGTGATTTTTTCCCCCCAAAAAATTGATTTTTTGATCGTTATTTCACTATTTCAGTCGTCATATTTGACTTCTTATCTCACAGATGGACCTCATTTTTCTCATAACGGTCAAAAAATCAATTTTCAAAATCACTCCCAAACAGGCTCAAAATAACTATCCTACAGTTTTATTTAGAAGCAGTGAAGAGAATCCTAAAGTATTTAAAATAAGTTAATTTTTATAATTTAGTGAACCTCCCAACATTACAACAAGTAATTGATTATCCAAATGGTGCACAAACACTTTAAAAGTACAACGAAACATGCAAGATTAATCGAAGAACACAATAATTATTGGATTGCTTTTCTTTAAATTAAAAATAAATAATCAAAGGATTCGTCTTTATTCAATACAAAGGAAAATTTAGCCTAGCATGTTTTCTATTATATTGTAAGAAGAATAGTTAATAGATATCACCCGAAACATGAACGAATGCAAGAGATCTTTATATCCAATTTCAAGCTTGAAATTTTCAAGTTTTTGAAGTAATTAACCTTAATTTCTTGCTTTGTTGATCTTCTCCCCCCAAAATATATGATGTGGCTTCTTGTTCTTCAATGATATTATGATATGATAATGGATTAAGAGGCAAAAGAGACATCCCTAATGTTTAGCCCTTATTTTGTATTTAATTGTCATAGGATTTAGGTTAGGAAATGACCCCAAAACTTGTTTCAAAAGAGTTCATATCAAAGAAGGAAAATAGTCGGATCTGCGAAAAATGTCCATGTGCACATATCCTCATCCTTATCACGTGCACATGGAGGAAGCATTTTGCTTTCGGATTGTATAAAAAATAGTTCTTTGTGTTCGTGCCAAACTTACAAGTATAGGGGATCATTGATAAGTAATAGATTTAATGAGTTGAGAGTGTCGTCTTACAAGGAATATTAGTGGTGTAAGCAGTTTGGTTTTACTGATTTTTGACAAAATTTTAAACCAAACCATTAAAACCTGTTTGAGAAAAACTCAAACCTAAATCAAACCATTTTGAATGGTTTGAAAGAAAACTCAAACCTAAATCTAACGGTTTGGTCCGATTTTAAACCGTCAATTTCGTAGCATATTTTTTGGTCTGTCTACTTTTATGACGTTAATTCATTGAATTCAATATATATTTATAACTTACAAGCAATAAATCTAAAACAATCTAAGCCCTTGTTTGAACCAAATTTTTGGGGGAAAAATGAAAATTTGGACCATTATTCCATAAGTCCAACCGTATATGTTGACTTGTTGTTTCATACGTGGGATCCAACCTTCTCTCCAATGGTCAATTTTCTCATTATGATAACATGAAAAATATGGCTCGAATAGGGGCTAAATATCTACTATAAATTTGTATATCTAAAATAAAGTGAAATCACAATAAATTAAAATATAATTTTTTTTGTTCACATTTTTTAGGCTAATGATATTATGATAATGTTACAATACATGTCTAATAAATGAGATATAAGGCCCAAAAAACAGATATAAGGCCCAAAAAACATAACGACATCCAATAAGATCTCGTGATCATCATATCTTAAAAAAAGATTACTAATTAGACAAAGAGAATAACCAACCACAATAATAAAATAGTTGTTTATAATATCTAAACATAACAATTATGCAAGCTTAGGTTTGTATGTTGTTATGAAACGCATTTAATTTCAAATTCTTACCTCATTTTGCTCAAAAAAATTATTGATTTGAAACTTTATTCGTAGCAAATATTATCACCGAAGGCCTAGGATCTTTTTATCTTCGATTTGGTGTAATGGACTACAATTCAACTTTGAAGAGGCGTAAAAAATCTGAAGAAATGTGTGTGTGGTGCCGGTGGCTCAAAACTGTGTCGGATGTTGGCTGGAGTTCATCTGAATTCTGAATAGAAAAATGATTTTTGATAGAATATGTTAGTTTTGAGATTATTATATATAAATTAGGATTATTAGATGATAATAATAATATAAATGTATTAGAAAATTAGAAATCGACAAAAATATCTACAAATGACAAAATTAATGAATTTTTTACATATGTGGATGAATTTTCAAGAAAATTCATTTTTTTTTTTTTTTTATATATTTTTTGCCAATCCGGTTTGGTTTTAAACCACAATTAAAATTCTCAAACCTAAACCAAACAATTTTGACCGATTTGGTTTGGTTCAGAACCATTTCATTAATCGGGTCCACGTGGCACCAAACCAACTGTTTCTAAAATGTGGTTTCGATTCGATTTTTCGATTTTACAGTTTTTGAATTATGTAAAACAAAAAGAGATTTTGATTTGATTTTTGCTAAATTAATCTAAGTGAGTAATAAAAGTTTGGTTTTTATCATATTATGGATAATTGATAGGATTTAGAATCCACCTATTTTTATCAATTTCAATTCTTGATTTGTAATCTAATCACGTTCATGTGTTCTTGACAATCGATAAAGTTATTGTATTTAACTTTTTTTTTAAGACAAATTAATTCTATCTTGACCACGACTCGAATTTATTCCTATCCCAAATTTGAATTGTTAAAACGCTTTAAATTTTAGATTACTTATATGATTGCACTAGTAATAAATGTTATTCTTAATATCTATTATAAATATGATAATTTTGTCGCGTTCTAAACTTATTTTGAATCTCCCAATAGTAAACAAGCAACTAATTATTTAATTGTGGCCAATTAATTAAATAATTCAAAAGGTATTCAAAATTAATCAAGAAATGCAAGAATTAAACTAAACTGCTAGTCTTGAATTTCAAATAAATAAACAATATGATTCATCACATCCAATATAAAAAATGGATCTATCCTAGCATAGATTTAAATAAATCACAAGAATAAATGAGAAAATATGACTCAGATCATGAAATGATACAAAAGATGTTGATCTTCAAGTCGAAAGTTGAATTCTTCAATTTCTTGATGTAATTGACCTTTAATTCTTATTAGGGCTTGATTCTCCCAAAAGTAATGAATTGTACTTAATAAATTTGATTATATTATTGTGTATAAAGAGGTGAGAGAGTTCTCTCACGTGTCTCTCAACATCTGTATTTATTAGGATCGAATTTAAATCAAGAAATAGTCCCAAAATTGTTACGAATGAGAGTTTGAATTATGAAAGGCATCTGGGCCATCAGCAGAAAATTTGGCTAGGGCATGTGTAGGTATATCTACTGCGCACACAGGCATGCTGACTTGCTCCAAGGTCAAGAAATTGATGTCTTGCGCTAGTGCGCGTTGGTTTGCTTTGTGTCATCTGTGAGTAACCTTTGGTATTTTGGTCATTACTTTCTCTCTCAAAATCTGATTAAGATGATCTAAAATGCGTTTCAAAGATAACTCCGAGAGCTATAATTCTTATAGCATACAAATTCTCAAATTCGAACTTTTGCTATCTGAAAAATGGATCTCATGTTGATGCTAAAAATTCAGAGCATAGTTTTTTTGTCTAAAAATTGATTTGCAAGAATACTTTGTCTATATTTCACTCATTTAGCCTCTAGTTTCATACAATTAATCATATGTGATATTCAATGATCATTTTATAGTCCAAATCAACAATTGAATATTTACACTTTGATCCTTGAACTTTGAATCTCTTTCACTTTTGCTTTTTGTTTCTTTCTTCCAATTCAATTAGTTTGCCTCAAGTTTAACCATAGAGTTGAAAAGAGCTCAAGTTTGAGTACGGGAATGTTAGAAACATGAACTAGGATTTCGGAAGAAGGTAACCACATAACCCATTGAGATGACGGCATTCAGAAAACTTAAAATAACTTTCGTAACATTTTTATTTAGAAGTGGCGAAGAGAATACTAAGGTATTTAAAATATGTTAATTTTTATTATTTAGTGGACAGAGTGGGAGAGCCTAGGACTTTGATTGATTTATTTACTAATTGTTTAGTCATAGTTCAAAATAATTCTTAATTTGTCGTTTTATTTGATTAATTCGGGGGGCAATATTAAAGTTGTTTAATTATCAAGCTTCTTGTAGCTTTTGGTATTTATTTCTCGGTCGCTTTTGGTTGAATTTGGATAAATTAATAAACAATTTGGGCAATTGTTTTTCAACTTCAAGATACGTTATACGATATCGTAGTTCTACAGAAGAAAAAGACAGATGAAAAACTCATATTAATGAAAAATTAAGCTAAACTATCTATGATTTGGGCTTGTTTGTTTCCCCTTTTTTTAATTGCATTCATCCGACACTAACATGACATTTTATTGTAGCATTTATTGTTTTCTTCTTCACTTTCCCTACCCTGCCTTTCTCTCCAAGAACACTACTTTTTACTACATTCCTCAATATTGGATAAAAGAGTGAGCATAGAAAAAATTACAAAAATGACAACTACAGGTATTCAAACCAATGACGTAAATGGTGGGACCCATAATGTGATGTGAAAATGAAATCCTACAATTTCAGAATTGGAAACAAATGAAGACTTAATTTGATAACCATTAATTACTTTCAGTACTAAACATAATGAAATCATAAAATTCTTTATATTTGATTAATATTCAATTAATACATCTTTTCTCCAAGGCCTTTTTAATTTGATCCTAAACTTACCCCCTCATCAAAATTATCTAGGAACTATCAATGCCCTACACATGTAGTATGCCTTGTGCTGCATAGTCACAAACCAAAAACGATGAAAAACTACGATGAGCTCGAGTTTGAGTTTGGGATATCTCATATAACCACCTTGCCTTTTATGTGTGAATTGGAGACCCCTATTTTCTTGTACTTTTGTCTTTACTTCATTTTCTAACTTGATTTCCAATTATCTCTCATTTTGTTGGTCCACTCTAAAGGAGGTAGACCCCTTCATTTTAACTTTTCATCATTTCTCTTCATTTTCCTCTAACTCTTTTAGCACGAAAGCCTCGATCGAAATTGAGTTATCTAAATCATATTTTTCATTCTCATTTAACCATACATTTTAGGGGACTTGCAAACTTATGATCTTAAAAACTTTTCTGAATTGGACTTATGTAAAACTAAAATTTTATCTTGAACTATGATTTAGATTGTATTAGTCCATTTAGAATTGTAGTAAATTCTATAAAACTAGATAATATTATAAATAATAATTAAGAGTTTATTAGTATATCTTTTCGATTGACACAAATTTGTCACCGAGTCTCACAAAGCTCCTTGTAAATTAAGAGTTGACTGACAAAGATTTTGATGAAAGTTTTAACAAATTTTGATAAATTTAAATAAGACGCGTAATTAAAAATTTGATAAAAATTGTGGATCACTTGAAATTTAATTAATTCAATTTGTAAATGATTACGTACACACGATGCCAACTTCCCAACACTAGGATGGATACATGCAAGCAATTTCCAAGAAACTATAGGGCCGTCGATCTTTCACTCTGAATAACGTCGTCTTAAAATATTCATCTCATCTCGTCTATATATGGAGAAAAATTGACTTCTTTTCGTTCAATATCGTACGTTTGACATCAGAGTCACGGACTCCCGTTACAAAATTATGAAGGAAAATAACCACCTTGTATCTTAATTTTTGTGACTTGAATGGACGAATTTTTCCCATGTCCTTGTGTATATTGTTGTTCAGTAAAATTTCGAGAGCATATGTGATCGTTGACAAATAATATATTTAGTGAGTTGACAGTATCGTTCCATAGAAAATAATTTTGAATTCAAGTTTACTAGTTTTTATAGAATTCGAATTATGTAAACAAAACAGAGATTTTGATTTGATTTTATGTTAAATTATATAAGAACTTGGTAAAAAGTTTTTTGGTATTAAATTATGGATGATTGTGAAGAGCAAGCAGTTGTCGTTGTAGTGTATTTTAAGAAAGGGAAATAAATATTAGAATAAATCTCTCTGTCCCGGGTTGGGGACAGGGTTAAAAACAAGGGCGCCACATGTTTTTAACCTTGTCCCCAACCCGAGACAGGGAGTACGGCTGTAAATATTAAATGTAGTTTAATATTCAAAGTAATACATATTTTATAAAGCTTTATTCCTTCTAAAACTCCATATATCCAACGAAGTATAATTTGATTAATCAGTAGCATAACCATATAGCATGTAACTTTGACGCTATGTCCTTGATCTGCATAGTCGGAACACGAAAATGACGAAAATCTATCATATGCTTAGATTTGAAATCGGGATATCTCCAACACGAAAATTGAATTCTTAAAACAACTTTCTTTTGCTTCTTCTTTACTTCATTTTCCAATATGTCTTTATCAAGGATTTTCCTCTTCTTTTACATATACATACATGACCACCACCAATNTATAAGATTATCAAACTTTATTTTTAATTGTATATTTCACCGGACTCATTTTATCCATACATTTGTTCAAAATTTTATCAAAATTGGCTAAAACTTGTAATGAGTGTTTATAAAATTGATAAAAGTTGTAGGTGTTATAAAATATATTAAAATTGAAATTGGATCTAAATAAAACTTGATAAAATTTGGGCAAACCTTTATGAAACAAACACTAAATAGAATATATGTATGTTTTAAGTTGTCAAGGGGACATATCTTTTCATTCAATTTATGTTTAAGTTGTCAAGGGGACATGTATTTTCATTCTCTATTTCCTAAATTTGTACAAGAGTTTCGTTAAAATTTATACGCAAGCAATTTTCATGAAATTACTGTAAGTATTATGTCCTAGGTCCAATCAACTTTGGACATAAATATTTTTATATATAATTAATGCAATTAAATGGCAGATCTATTATTTAATTAATAGACAATTAAATAAATAATAGAGTCCGTAGATTCAAATATTTGTAATTTGTTAATCACAAGGAGTTGTGATTGTGAGATACAAATTACATCTGATTAAATCTTAAATCATCCGTGGTCGTAAGTAATAACGAAATACGGATATCGTTATTACGGATAGATCATCACGTGTGGCATTTCTTACTTGTGAAGTAAGTAGCTGATCTCACAAGCTAAAGTGTGGTGACACTTAAATGAACACGTGGATGTTTTTGTTATAGAACAAAACATTGGAGACCCGTCGAGAGATTCCACATGGATAACTATCTAAGTGTCAGTAGTTAATCTCTAACGTTCGGTAGTGAAATTGGTCCTTTGACTTAAGGTTGTCATGGTACCTTATATGAGGACAGTCATACTTTGACGGTGTTGGATGTTACTCTGAAAAGGGCCGCTAATACGACATCGTTTGGGTACGTCAAGAATCGCATGAAGGTTGTGATTGATCAATAAAGGATTCGTCACTCTTAGATAGTAGGAGATTATGATCTGCGTTTTATTCAATTAAGTCAATGATGAAATTCTTGGCCAATGTGTACTCATAAGTCGAAAATGAGTTTTCGATTTATATTGACTTAATAGTGGAGTGAAAGATATGATCGATGATCGAGATTGACACAACTTCATATCTCGTAATTGATCGGATCATACTGACGAAGGGATTATAGTTTCACGGTAAACGAACGAGTTTGGTTTTATCATACCACGTGACATTTCCCGTCACATGTATTGCCCTGACACATTGCTAGATGTCAATCAGGGACGGCGAATGTGAATTGACGATAAATTAAAAGGGTGTTTTAATTTATCAATTTTGATTAGATCAAAATAATATTTCACGTCATTGGGTATCGTGGTCGGGAACCTAATGGGTCACACATAAAAGAGAATTGGAAGATTGCAAATTACCAATTGATTAATTTAACAATCGTTGGATAAATTAATTAATTAGATTTGTTATTTATATTTTCGAATTAATTAATTGAATTAATTAATTCACGGACCGGGTTTAATTAATTGGATTAATTAATTATTGGACCGGATCGAGCCGAGCCGAGCCTGTTTGGGTTTATATAAATAACAAACTAGGGTTTGAGGTCCATTAGGTTTTCATTATTCTTGCTGGCGCAAGAGAAAATCCTAGAGGCTGCAATCATATTCTCTCTGTGGATCACCGTTGGAGGCTGGACAATTGGACAGCTGTGGTGGCGAGTCAAGGTTGTGGAACGAAAAGAAAAGCAAAAAGATTGCAGATCTGGAAAAGGTACAATCTTATCACAATTTCTATCTAAACACAAAGGCGATTCTTGGTGGGAATCGAAAATTATTTTAAATTCCGCTGTGCATGTATAAGTAGATTCCCAACAATTACAGGGCTACCGATCTTTCACATTAAATTGTCTTCATACAAATATAAATCTCTCATCTATATATACATTAACATTGGGCCTCTTTTGATTTACACTACCTATTTCTTTCTCAAACTGTCGGAGTGACGAAGGAGTTGATAATCTACCGACATGGAGCAGAATGGGATGGATTACAAGGCCAAGAAGTTGATCAGTTCTGACTACCCCAACACTACATTTTTTGAGAGTAGCAGCAAATTCAAAACATACCTTTTTGTTACTCCGGTTCGATCAGGAGCCGTCAAACGCAGAATCTTTACAGTCATCTTCAGCAAATTAATAAGTTTCTTGCAAATCGCGTTTCCCTGCATGTTTTCTGGATCATGAAAACATGCATGCATACCAGCAAGCTTAGGAAATAATAATCTATTTCTTTGATTTTCTGCAAGTAATTGATCTGTTCAGTTTTGATATGGTTAGTTCTTTGTTGTTGGAGGCTATGTTTTAGCTGATATTTTGTATGCACCGTTGGCAGTTTCAATTTTTAAAATTTAAATAATTCTTTCTCCTCTTTTTTCTTTCTTTGGGCATACTACCATCCATTTGTTTGATTCTTTCTTCAATTTTCAGAAATTATAGAAATTTGTCTTTGCACTAGGCTAAGCTGAGCCAGCTCGTTCCTTAGACGCATGAGCTAGGGTAGAGTTGAATTCGACTCGTGTTCACAATCAAGACTTGGTTCGGCCCTATTGCCGATCATGGGTCGAGTTGAGCAGTCCACAAACCCGTGACCCATCAAATGGAGAACAAGAAACGAATTCCTAAATGTTTATCAAAAGGTTAAAACTCTACTGGTTATCACTAAAATTATGTATTTGTTTCAATTATATCACTATCTACGGAAGTAATGATTCTGTTGATGTATTAAAAGATGAAGCCTTAGGTGGTAAATGATACTCACAAATGCACCCCCCCCCCCCAAAAAAAAAAAAAAATAAAAAAATTGATGAAAAGAAAATCAACCAAAATTGAATAAATTGTCTGAGCACCGGGGTTAAATTGGGGGGGGGGGGGGGGGAAAATGTGGGGGGGGGGGGGGGGGGGGGGGTGAAACGTGCAATTAAATTCACTAGAAAAAGAAATGCATGTTGATGAAGCTTTTCTTTATCTTAGAACAGCTCTAATGCAACAACAAATTACTCATAAATTTTACAGCATAAACAAAAATAAATAGTTTTTAAAAACAATCTCTAAGAAGAAAAAAATGTCTTGATGGACGTCTAGATGTATGGTTATTGTTAGACATGCTTCTCAACAATTTAATTAATTCTGTTTCTATTTTTAGAATATTAGATTTTCTTTCACTTCCGCTTTATTTTATTATCTTTTTCTTAATTTAATGAAAGACATATGTAGGCAAAAATTTTGATGGAACGCATTGGTACGAATTTTACACTTAATCACCTATTCATTAGACATCAATGCTATGTTGATTGAAAACTCTTCTATTTGAATGTCACATAAATTGCAATCCATATAATGCATCATCATTTTGTGTTGTAAGTAGCACTTTCGAAAAGAGTTTGTATGATTCATATATCAAATACTAATATTATATAATAAATTCGATCTTCATAGTCACTACGTTAATGAAAAGAAATGTTCACAAACATTACATGTGACATTGATGTCATCCTGGGATAGAACTATAAAGAAAAATTATCACTTTGCATCTTTACTTTTTGGCTTGAACTATAAAGAAAAATTAACAAGCATGGGTTTCATTCCGGTTGATGGTAGGTTCTTGAGTGCCTTGCTTTTGATTTCACATTTGCACGCACCTTTTGTAAGTGTTATGTCCTAGATTCAATTAACTTTGGACATAAATACTTTTCTTATATAATTGATGCATTGTATAATAGATTTATTTAATTAATATTCAATTAAATTAAATAGAGTCCGTAGATTCAATCTTGATAATTTGCTAATTACAAAGAGTTGTGTTTGTGAGAAACAAATTACATATGATTGAATCTTAAATCGTCCGTGATCGTAAGTAATAATGAGATACAGATATCGCTATTACGGATAGACCATCACGTGTGGCATTTATTACTTGTCAAGTAAGTAGCTGATCTCACAAGCTACAGTGTGGTGACACTTAAATGAACACATGAATGTTTTGTTATAAAATAAAATATTGGAGACCCATCGAGAGATTCCACATGGATAACTATCTGAGTGTCAGTGGTTAATCCATAATGTTCGGTGGTGAGATTGGTCCTTTGACTTGAGGTCGTCATAGTACCTTATATGAGAACAATCTTGTTTTGACGGTATTGGATTTTTTCTGCCAAGGGCCGTTGATATGGCATCGTTCAGGTATGTCTAGAATCATATGAAGGTTGTGAATGATCAATAGAGGATTCGTTACTCTTAAATAGTAAGAGACTATGATTTGTACTTCATTCAATTAAGTCGATAACGAAATCCTTGGTCAAGGTGTACTCATAAGTCAAAAAAGAGTTTTCGCCTTATATTGACTTAATAGTGAAGTGAAAGATATAATGGATAATCGAGATTGACATACTTTCATATTTCGTAATCGATCGGATCATATTGACGAATGGATTATAGCATCACGGTAAACGAACAAGTTTGGTTTTGTCATACCACGTGACATTTCTCATCACATGTATTTCCCTAACACATTGCTAAATGTCAATCTGGAACTGCGAGTGTGAATTGGTGATAAATTAAAAAGGTGCTTTAATTTATCAATTTTGATTAGATCAAAATAATATTTCATGTCATTAAGTATCGTGATCGAGAACATGATGGGGTGCACACTAAATGAGAACTGGAAGATTGTCAATTAATTAATTTAACAAGCGTTGGATAAATTAATTAATTGAGTTATTTATTTATAGGCCTGAATTAATTAATTGGATTAATTAATTCACGAATTGAATTTAATTAAATGAGTTAATTAAATATTGGATCGAGTCAGGCCAAGCCTGTTCGAGCTTATATAAATACGGCTAGAGTTTTCAAAATCTGGAGAAAATTCATTATTCTTGCTAACACAAAAAGAAAACATTAATCCTGTAATCTTGTTCTTTGTGTGGATCACCGTTAGACAACTGAACAACTGTGGGTGACAAATCAAAGTTGTTGGAATGAAAAGAATGGTAAAAGGTTTGCAGAATTTTTCAAAGGTTCATCTTTTATCACAATTTTTATCTAAACAAAAAAACGATTTCTGATGGGAATTAAAATTATTTTATTTTCAGCTGCGCATATTTAAGTAGATTCCCAACAGTGGTATCAGAGCCAACTTTGTATTTGTTAGAAATTGAATTACCTGTTGAAGAAATCAAAAGTTGATTTTGTTCTTCTCTTGTTTCTAGCAATTAGAAGAAAATTAGATTTTCAAATTTTAAAATCTATTTTGACAAGAAAATCAATTTTTTGATCAAAAGTGGATAGGAATTAATAACTTGCTGTGGTGGTGATCGACGGCTGCAACTGTTGCCGACGAAGCACGAGGGCACTGCCGCACGTGAGCACCGTGCTCGCTGTCCAGTGGCGACAGGCGTGCGCTACCGCACACGGCCACCGTGCTTGCTGTCCAGGAGTTGCTTGTTGCCGCTACAGTAGCAATGAGGTAGCAGTGCATATCGCTGTTGCTGCTTGCACTTGCTGTCGAAGGGTGGCGTCGGCGCACGGGCAGGTTGAAAATGAAGGCATCGACACCAATGAAAGAGGAAAGAGAAATAATTTAGGGTTTCAATTACTTGGAACAGGTGGAGAGTTTTGGGTACGGGGGCTTGTCACGCAATTTATGAAATTGCAGGCCCCCGCCTACAATTATGTAAAGAGTCATTTTGCAATTTTAAATGAAGGAGCTATGTTGGAAATTTTTAATAGGGTCAAAATTGCTATTTTAAAATAAAGGGCCTTCTTGCAATTTGAGAAGTTGAGGGGCCTTGTTAATAAATTTTAATTGGGTCAAATTGCAATTTCCAAAATGATTTTGAATTTGAATTTTAAAATTATATTTTAAGTGGGTTCAACCCATAATTTTAATTTTGACCCAAATTAATATTTTTATTTAAAATTGACGCCTTTTCATATTTTAGTTAAAATATGATTTTAACTTAAATATTAAATTTGACCCTAAATTGAATTTTATTTTATTTACGAGTGTTATTCCAGATTAAAATATTAATTCAATTTAAATTAGAGTTGGACTCTAATTTAATACTTAATTAAAATTTGATTTTGATTAATTTTTCTCCCAAATACATTCTTTAAATTAGAATTAGATTCTGATGTGATATTTAACTAAAATTTGATTTTAATTAAATTGTCTTGTCCTAAAATTTTTCTTAAAATTAGAGTTGGACTCTAATATATTGTTTAATTAAAATTTGATTTTAATTAAATAAGTTTGCCCTTAAATCTTGGAGTTAGAGTTGGACTCTAATTTTGCTATTTAATTAAAATTTGATTCTAATTAAATAATCTCGCCCTATAATGTGGAATTAAAGTTGGACTCTAATTCGATATTTAATTAAAATTTGATTTTAATTAAATATGCCCGTCAATTAAATTAATTAATTAATATGATTAATTAATTATTTAACTATTGCGATTGATTTGTCTAAAAGAGTATTGACAACCTTAATTGCTAGAAACTAGAAACATATTTGCATATAATATTAGATATTATATAGGCATACATTTATGTGATGAATGTATTATTAGTGGACGATTATGGATTCGACCATATGGATGTGTTTAATGGTTAATTTTATTCTTGTTGTTTTATGAGCCTGCGAGCTCTTAATTGTTTTGGGCTTACGAGCTCGTTATTATTGTTATTATTATGGGCATGCGGGCTTTTAATCATTTTGAACCTGCGAGTCCGTTATTGTTATTGTTACTATGGGTCTGCGAGTTCAATTTCATTTAGACTTATGTGCCAACTAGTATATGATACATATTGCATTTGGACTAATTGAAGAATCAAGAACAGGAGGAGACCAGAGAGATGGAGCATTGTATGAGTCAATGCAATACCCCCTAGGAATTGACCAATTAGTCTTCCTCATGGCTCGGAGAGACTAGATAGTAAAAATCCATAATCGTCCACACTATTATACTATATTATATATGTTTATTTGTATGGTAGATTATAATAAAATATATATAATTGTTACGATGAGGCTTTTGAATGCAAAATCCCTCCATAAAATATTAAGTCAATTTATTATTCGTCTTCCATCATTATAGTGAAAAATCAGAGTCCCAAATCGTCTCAACTTGTTGAGTACACTCAATGCTGGTCTATTAGAGATATGTTTGACACTATGAAATATTAGATATTTCTAAATGATGGGTTTGATTTAACTAAAATTTATTTTTTGTTGAATACACTCAATAAGATCAATTTTAAAGGCATGTTAAGCTAACACATAAGATGTGTTAAGATAAAGAGTTGTCAGCTTAATGATCTGGGAGTTGTATGTGATACAATTGATAATAGTATCTACCCATATGTTATATTAAGGTTTGTTGAGTACACTCAAGGTCTTGGTATAACAGATGAGATCCCAGCCCACCAGAAGTCAAGTTTATGCTCCATAAATTTATGTGAGGGGGTCATAAATTTGAATTAAACAGTGGGAGCATAATTATTTTAATAAAAGTCCATGTTAAATTAATTAATGCATTTTATATATTATTCTTTTTCCTTTTCATCTTTTATATTTATTGAATTGTGAGTAACCATGTGTATTAGATTGGCATAATGGATCCCAACAACCAAATTGAATCTTCTTGATTGGCACCACAATTTGAGAATTGTTCTCAGGCATGGGAAAGTTGGTTGTCCTTAAGCAGCCCTTTCCAAAGACACCTGGTGATGACTCAATTAAGAAAAATGTTGTTACTATAATAACACAGTGATGACAATAGTACTATAACATGTGTGATGTTTGCATTACGTCACCTGAGTTACGAAAGCAACATGAGAGTATAATTGCTAGCACATGATTTTTCATTTCAAAGAGTTGTGTGATAATAATCATATGTGGAAGAATATGAGACTTCCAAACAACAATACCGATGAAAAATGACAGATGAACCTTTAGTCAGTGCTCGTGTACTGAAGATGATTGACATTGAGAAGTAGTCTCAATTAGGTTCAATCATGAACTATGAACTAAGTATTGACTTAGTTTTGCAATCTCTGTCATATAGTTATTCATACTAATTATGAATTATGATATGAATAAGCTCAAATGCATACTCATTAAGTTAAGCACCTGCTTAAGACTATTAAGCTCGATATCAAAGTTAGTAGTGGGCAAAGCATTGATTCTTCTAAGAGTGTTAAGATGAAATCTAAAGGGGCTTTGGGAAAACATTCAATATGGTTAAGACAGTCTAAGTGAAAGACAATACCAAATCTAATGACCCTTGTTTTCATTATAAAATGAAAGATCATTGGAAGAAATATTGCAAGGCTTACGTCTACTTCATGAATTTCTTAGGTATTTGATACCAGATATGGATCTCATATTCATAGAAATATGGGGAAACTAAATAGAAGTAGACTACTGCAAAAGAAAGAAGTTGATCTACACGTTGAAAATGAGCAAAGGTTGCTGCATTGCCCGTAGGAGCATACTTCTTGCCGTTGCCTTTTGGCTTTGTATTAGAGTTAGAGAAATGTTACTTTGTACCCACCATAGCTGAAATATTAAGATGTATTTCAAGTTCAAACATGAACTATTTGAATGTTAAGGACAATTGTTGTTCCTACTTATCTTAATTAAGATCTTAATGATTATGGTAAGTTACAAAAATAATATTTATATTCTAAACACTAAGTATTCTATAATGAGTATAGAAGTTAAGAGGCATAAAAGTAATAATCTGAATAATGCCCAAAACTGGCATTGTAGATGTGGTCATGTAGATGAAATGCAATTCCAAAATTACATAGAGATGTATACATGGAGTCAATTAATTTGAATCATTTGACAAGTGCAAATCATGCTTGTTAGGCACAATGACCAAATCTCCTTTTACTTGAAAGGGAGAAATATCTGCATGATTACTGGTTTAATGCATAAGTGATGTATGTAGACCCATGTCAATTAATGCTAGATAAAGTTTCTCTTATTTCATCAATGATCATGTATACTTAATGAAACTCAAACATGAAACTCTTGAAAAGTTCAAGAGATTCAAACTAGAAGTAGAGAAACAAATAGGTAAAGATATCTTCACGTCAAGATCCGATCGAGATGGGAATATCTTAAAGATGAAATTCTAGATTATCTAAGAGAAAATGCGATTATCTTGCAGTAGACTCCTCCATATACACTACAGCAGTGGTGTATCTAAAAAGATGAATTGTTAACTATTACATATAGTACGATTAATAATAAGCCATGCAAACTTCTCAAAATCGTTTTGGGGTCATACACTGATTGCAATGTGCTGCACACTAAATCATGTTCCATCTAAATTGGTCAACAAAACTCCATACGAGTTATATAAAAGCAATAGTCCCAATTTATCTCATATGAAAGTTTGGGACTATGACGCTAATTTGAAGCGCCCTGAATCGGATAAGTTTGAGACTGTATTTGATAAAAACATATTTGTGGGATATTCAAAACAAATATTTGGATATCAATTCTATTAACCCCTTGAGAAGAAAGTCTTCGTCTCACGACATATCATTTTCTAAGAGAAAATGTTTACT
Organism: Olea europaea var. sylvestris; assembly: GCF_002742605.1. Classification (NCBI taxonomy): domain Eukaryota; kingdom Viridiplantae; phylum Streptophyta; class Magnoliopsida; order Lamiales; family Oleaceae; genus Olea; species Olea europaea. The sequence continues at coordinate 360,738 of NW_019236492.1, forward strand.
CTAGGAGAGGACAGTGGGAGCAAAATAGATTTTGAAAGAGTTCAAGAGTTCACAGATATAGTTAACCAAATAGATGAATCCAAGTTTGATCCCATATCTGATATGGGGCATACTCTTGATCAGGAAGTAGAGATTCCTGATGACATGTCAGTTCTGTATGAATCTAGTAGGATCATTCGACCTTCAAGAAGGTTCGAATTCGTGATTACTAATCAGGTATTACTGATCCAGGATGATAAACCTACTAGTTGTACAAAAATAAAGTCAAGTGTTAACTTAAAAGAGATAGCAAAAGGCTATGAAACCCGATAAGAACTCGACGTATGTGAACAAGGTTTGGACCTGAGTCAACCCTCCTGATGGAATAAAACCCATAGGTTGTAAATGATTTACAATAAAATGGTTGACATTGATGGGAATATCCATACATACAAAGTAAGGCTAGTAGCAAAAGGTTAAGTGTTGACCTTGACGAAACCTTTCGCCTGTAGCCATGCTGAAGTTCATTCGAATTTTAGGTGCAATAGTTATATACCATGATTGCTGGTTAAATTAAACCTCTTGGAGTTGAAATCTTCGATTTTATAGAAAAATCAAAATATTTGATTTTATCAAATATAAAGACAATTACAAAAAGATAGTGGGAGTATTATCGTATTCCTAATATTATTCATAAATGATATGGAAGAAGCAACTTAATCTATAAAGATAGATCTAGAATATTGATTTAATCATCCCAATCTGCATAGGTAAAATCTTAAGAAGATTTTATGGAGAAACTGATTTACCCCTAAACGATGTGATGGAAATGTTCTAATCATGAAACAACCGTTGGTTAAATGGCAGAAACCTAATACATGATTGTTTCAAAAGCAACAATGAGTTGCAATGTGGATCAAGATATTCATTAATGAACTTGGAGGAGTTCCTAATATTGTTGATCACGTGCCATTGTATTGTGATAACAATAGAGTCATCACACAATCGAAGGAACTAAGGTCTCATCAATGATCTAAACATGTATTGTGACGGTATAATCTTATTGGAGAGATAATATATAGAAATGACGTGAAGAGAAGAACGAATTTGCACAATTAATTGTAGATCCATTGACAAAGAGTTGTCGTAGTATAAACATGATCGTCGTGTAGACTCTTATGATATTGGATACATAAGTGATTGAATCTAGTACAAATGGGAGTTTGTAAGTGTTATCCTCTAGGTCTAATCAACCTTGGACATAAATATTTTTATTATATAATTGATACATTGTATGACAGATCTATTTAATTAATATTCAATTAAATTATATAGAGTTCGTCGATTTAATCTTGATAATTTGCTAATTACAAGAAGTTGTGATTGTGAGATACAAATTACATATGATTGAATCTTAAATCATCCGTAGTCATAAGTAATAATGAGATACGGATAGACCATCACGTGTGGTATTCTTACTTGTGAAGTAAGTAGCTGATCTCACAAGTTAAAGTGTGGTAATACTTAAATGAACCGTGGGTGTTTTGTTATAGAACAAAACATTGGAGACCCGTTGAGAGATTCCACATGGATAACTATTTGAATATCAATGGTTAATCTCTAACGTTTGGTGGTGGAATTGGTCCTTTGACTTGAGATCGTCATTGTATGAATTGGTGATAAATTAAAAGGGTATATTAATTTATCAATTTTGATTAGATCAAAATAATATTTTACGTCGTTAGGTATAGTGATCGGGAACCTGATGGGTCGCACACAATAGGAGAACTGAAAGATTGTCAATTAATTAATTTAACAAGCGTTGAATAAATTAATTAACCGGGTTGCTTATTTATAGGCCTGAATTAATTAATTGGATTAATTAATTCATGGATTGGATTTAATTAAATGTGTTAATTAAATATTGGACTGGGTTAGGCCAAGCTCGTTCGGGCTTATATAAATATGACTAGGATTTTCAAAATCTGGAGAGAATTCATTATTTTTGTTAGCACAAGAAGAAAATTCTAATCCTGCAATCTTGTTCTCTCTGTGGATCATCGTTAGACGCTGGACAATTGAACAGCTGTGGGTGACAGATCGAAGTTGCTGGAACGAAAAGAATGGCAAAAGATTTATAGAATTTTTCAAGGGTACATCTTTGATCACAATTTCTGTTTAAACATAAAGACTATTCCTGGTGGGAATTAAAATTGTTTTATTTTCGCTGCACATGTTTAAGTAGATTCCCAAAACCTTTGTTGGTTGTTCTTTGAGTTTGATGGATCTCACCTTCCGTGTGCAAGTATAGAATTTGACCTGAAAGAAACCTTGGATTCTATGCTCGAGCAAGGGCATAAGAGTGATATAGACTATCTCCCATCTTCTTGAAGAGAAAAAAGACCACTAACTGTGGGGTTAGTTTCCTTATCGAATGTTATTAATGCTTAGTTTTCCTATCGTCCTTGATACATGCGTGTTGCTCTCTAATGTGTACAATTTAATTTGCTTTCTCTTGCACAACTTTCTCCATTTAATCGCGTATTGATATGTAGAAAAGACATTCGACTGGAGCATGGCTTGGTTCATAGTGGTTAATTGTCGACTGTAGGCCATCGTAGGGTTGATGAGCGTGGGTCGATTGTTTTGTGGTCCACACCCGAGTAATGATTTCGATTTTTATTTATCCATTGCCGATCCTTAATCAATTTTTGGCTCGTTTGCTGGTCGTCGTCTAGCCCTTCGAGGTTATCTCGAATGTAGAGCGTAGGGTCTAGTGGTTTAGGGTCTTAACCAATTTTTGGTTTTGAAAGCTCTCCACTAGGACCATAGAGCTTTGTTGGGTATGTACTCGATCTATTGGTTTTATTGACCTTCGCCTGGCACCTTATGTTGCGTCGAGTGTATTGTGTATTGTCTAATGGTTTTGGGCCTTAGCCATTTTTTGACTCTTTAGGCTCTCTACCGAGATCGTATGACTTTGTTGGGCGTATACCCGATCGATTTCGTTGTCCCTAGCCAACCCTCTTGGGTTGCATTAGACTCAATTTATTGGTTTTGTTGATATCTGCCTCGAGCATAGAGTGTGTTATCGAGTGGTTTAGGGCTTTAGCCATATTTTGGCTTTTTAGGCTCTCCACTGAGATCGTAGGGCACTGTTGGGTTTGTACGGGGAATTTAAAGCCAGACATTGACATATAAAATGTCTGGATTTGGGAGATTAGGAGGCACACTGGGACGTCCCAACTTGGCTGGCCTTTCTTTAGCACCTTCATCATTTGTCACCACCCAAGAACTCATTAAATAAAGTCAATAATTACAGTGGGATGTGCCTTTAGCAGGCATTACATTAGGGAATTTAACAAAACCACCTATCTACTGTATTTACAGGGACTATGACTTATTAGTCTACTTGACAGGGCCTACTTATAGTATTTTTTAAGATGCTCGACGTTCTACGGCCTACTTAGCTGTTTCTCTTTCATGTCCTTCAGACTATAAGCCCATTTTTCATGGTTGCAAATCACTTCATATGGTCTTTCCCAATTTGGCCTGAACTTAGGAGGAGGATGTCCAACTACGCCTGTGTCCCTTAACACAAGGTCTCCCAACTGGAAAACCCTTGGTATTACCTTTCTGTTGAAATACTCAACAGCTCTTGACTTGTAAGTTGCCATCTTTATGATCGCCTGCTCTCTCATCCCTTCAAACAAGTCAAGTTCCACCTTGGTGCTTCGCCAGTCGGTTCCCGAGGGATTGGGTGGTATGCCCATAGCACATTGGGCAATTCGTCTATCGAGAGCCTTTTCTCTTTTTCTAATCTTATATTTAGATCCCACAATATGGTATGATTTGTCACTTCAGCTCGTCCTTTCGACTGTGGATGAGCAAATGAAGTGAGCCTATGTTCGATGTGATAGCTCTCGTAAAAGGCTCTGAAGCTATGATTGTCAAACTACCTGCCATTATCTGTAATAATCACTCTGGGTATACCAAACCTGCATTTAATATTTCTCCCCATAAAACCCCGTATCTTGGCTATCAAGATGGTGAATGATTCCGCCTCCACCCACTTAGTAAAGTAGTCGATGACAACCAGTAAGAATTTTCTCTGTCCTTTAGCCAAAGATTACTGTCTGTTGCTCAGCTAGAACATGAATCAAGTTCCTATAGAGTTGACAAGTATCACACTTTCTTAACAAATCTTTAGTGTCTTCTTTCATAATGGGCTAGTAGTATTATTGTTGTAGAGCTTTGAAGGCAAGGGAGGTCGTCCCTTGACGGTTACCACAAATTTTTGCATGTACCTCGAATAGCAACTCTCATGCTTCTGCCGGTCGTAGACACTTCAAATAGGCATGATGAAACCTTGCTTGTAGAGTTGTCCATCGATGATGGTGAATGAAGTTGTTCTAACCCTCAGCCTCTTTGCCTTGAACCCATCCTCTGGTACTTTGTTCTCTGTGAGATATTCAATCATCAGGTCCATTCAACTTTTTTTGTGCTCTATGTTCGCAACATCAACCATGTGTTGTACTCTAGGTTGCACAGGACTTGCACATTTGCTTTGCGGGGCAAGTTCCTCAGGCTAACAGATGCAAGCTTGGCCAATGCATCTACCCGTTCATTGTCTTTTCGAGGGACCTTAGTTATCTTGAATCTTATAAACCTCATTTACAAATCTTTTACTTTCATCAGGTACGCCACCATCTTTTAGTCCCTTGCTTCGAATTTTCCCATCACCTATCCAACTATCAGTTGTGAGTCGCTGTAAATTTCCACCGAGCATACCCCCAGTCTAGCTACCAAGACTAGGCCTGTGATCACAGTCTCATATTCAGAATCATTCTTTGTAGCCAGGAATTCGAAGCGTAATGAGTATTGAAACTCTTCGGAGTTCGACCCTATCATCATGACCTTTACTCCGAATCCTTCACCACCAGAGGACTCGTCCACAAAAATTATCCAATCTGCCTACTGTCCCATAGGCTATTCTAGTGGGATGGTGAACTAGATGATGAAGTCTACTAGAGCTTATGCTTTTACAGTTGTTCTTGGCTTGAACTCAATGTCAAACTACCTCAACTCAATTTCCCATCTCAACAGTCGCCCTGAAGATTTGGTCGATGTAGGATTTACTTGATAGGCTGGTTAATTATTACCTACACCGTGTGAGATTGAAAGTATGGCCTCAACTTTATAATTGCAACCATCAAAGTGAGCACTAGTTGCTCGGCAAGCTATATATTGTCTTCGTGCTCTTTAGCACTTGGTTTGCTTAGTAAACTGACTTCCGTATTTTCAAGAATTTCGTTTCCATACAACACTGACTGCTTGAGGTAAAATTGCTAGGAAACGACACAGCACGTCCCCTGGGCATGGGTTGGTTAAAACTGGAGGTTGTTGTAGTGATCGCTTGAAGGACTCTAGTGACGCTTCATATTCTTGAGTCCACTCCAAAATTGGTAGATCCCCTAATGGCCTTGAAGAAATGATAGCATTTATCTGCTGCTCAACTCATGAATTATTTCAGCACTGATACATGTCCTACTAGCCGTTGTACCTTCTTTTTACTGGTAGGGCTCTTCATCTCTAGTATCGCCCGTATTTTGTCGGGGTTCACCTTAATGCCTCTTTGCGTGATCATAAAGTCTAGGAACTTTCCACAAATAGTAAAAAAATACATTTTTTTGAGTTGAACTTCAAATTATTCTATTGGGCGATTTCGAACACTTTGTGTAAGCAGGAGACCATGGTAATTTTGACCACAATGTCATCGACGTAAGCCTCTATAACATTTTCAATCAACTCACGAAAGACCCTATTTACCATCCTCTGATAAGTTGCCCTAATATTTTTTAGCCCAAATGGTATGGGCATGTAGCAGTATGTCCCAAAATCCGTAATAAATGATGTCTTCTTCTGGTCGGACTCGTCCATAGAAATTTGGTGATACCTGGAAAATGCGTCCAAAAAATTGAGCCTCTCATGATCTAACGTGGCGGCATCTACGAGGTGGTCTATTTAGGAGAGTGGGTACGAGTCTTTTGGGCAAGCCTTGTTCAACCTAGTGTTATCCATGCACATATACCATTTTCCATTTGACTTCTTCACAAGCACAATGTGTGCCAACCATTCAAGGTATTGCACTTTCGGAATGAAACCAACCTTTTGCAATTTGTCTACCTTTGCTTTCACAATAACTTGCCTTTCCGGGGCAAGATTTCTTTTTTTATATTCCACTGATTTGGCCCCTAGTAGGACGCTGAGATGATGCTGGGCAATTGTCGGGCTGATCTTGGGGATATCGCTAGGACTCCATGCAAAAATATCAAGGTTACCTGCTAGACATCTTACCAATTCTTTCTTTTCATCAAATTTCAAACCTGCCTAGATACTGAACTCTCATCCTTTTGATACAAAGATTTTTTCAATCGTATCAAGTGGCTCGATCTGTCCCATTGGAGGCTATACATCTAATATCATGATTGGTGGTGAACCTTTGGCTTGTATGCTGTTGACATAGCATTTTTTTGATGCCAATTGATCTCTTCGTACGCATCTAAACACTCTGCTAGTTAGGACTTTCATGGCCCGATAATAGGTTGAGGAGATAGCCTCAGCAGCGTTCAGTAATGGTCAACCATAGATGGTATAGTAGACCATGAGGGTCTTGACAACTAGGAAAATTTTCATAATTACAACGATCATCGGTTATGTGACTGAAAATTCTCTACAATTCCCGCCGGTCTCATCGTCGCCCCTCCAAAGCCCTATAAGGGGTGGTCACCATTTTCAACTTCTTGGAGGAGATCTTCAAGCTTAGAAAAATGTTCCAAGTGAGAACACTGTTGCACTTCCTCCGTCAACCAGCACCTTTTTAACATCAAAGTCTGCTATATTGCCTACCACCACCAAGGCATCACCGTGGGAGTGTGCTACGCTAATCAAGTTTTCTTCACCAAAAGTGATGTTCTGACTGAACCTTACCTTTTTTTATAGAGCAAATTTCGACAGAGCGTGTGTAGCTTCTGAGTTTGAGTCTCCGTCGGCTGCCACCCAACCTATGATCATCTTTATCACTCTAATTCTGGGTGGGAAACGATCCTCTACTTTTTGTTTACCTTTGTTATCTTTCACATAATTGCTTAAGAGTCCCCATCTCAGAAGGTGCTTGATCCCTTCCTTTAGCTGCAGGCATTCTTCGGTGTCATGTCCATGATTTTTATGGAAATGGCAATACTTGTCTTGGTTTCTTTTGTTGGCTGGAATCATAATTGGCTTCGGCCATTTGAGCTATTTCATGTCTCGTATCTCTATAGACAACTTTTTGCGTGGGATATTCAAAGTTGTGAAGGCCTTGACCTCCTCTCATCTCTGCCTAATTGATCGATCATGGGTGGTCCCCTTGTTTACACGCTCATTCTTTAATTTTTTTGTCAGTAAATCTTGACTCATCACTTGTCTTTCGCTTGTGACTTTCCATCTCCCATCCTTCTTTGGGACTTTGCGTGACCTTTTCTACTTCCTCAGTATCAATATACTTGTCTCCCTTCTTTAGCAGGTTATGCATCTGGTGCAAGGGTTCTTAGAGAGTGATATCTTACAGGCCTAGTTCCATGTCTCGTTCATTAGTTCAATTACCACCACCGATATCTGAAGGTCCTTTATTCCAAGCGTCGCTTAGATAAACTTGGCCAAGTATTTCAACAAAGATTCGTACTTTTCCTGAACGACCTACATCAGCCCAATAGATGTCTTCCTCTTCCTTTTGCTGCTTACAAAGTAAGCTACAAAACTCTTGGAGAGCTCATCAAATGTTCTAGTAGATCAGGGGGCTAGAGTTGCTACCCGGTCTCTGGCTTCCCTCCTGAGTGCCAGGGAGAAGGTCTGGTACATCACTGCGTCAGGTGCTACATAGAGTCTCATTAATTCAATGAAGGTCCGCACGTGGTTAAGCAAATCCATGACTCCGTCATATGCCTCTATCATAGGCCGTTTGAAGCCCTTAGGTAGAGATACTGCCATGATCTCGAGTGCAAATAGGTCTTCTTCCAAAACTGCTATTTTTGTCCTTCATTCTGGATAGTGCATCATCTACCTTCTGGGTCATTATTTCCTTCATCCTCCGTTCCAAGTGTACCATAGGCCGTGGAGGTTGTAGAACTATTACCCTTGGAGCCCCCGAGTCTATCGTAACCAGTTGGATAACAGTGAAGGCATTTGCAGGTGTCCTTTAAGGCGGCTGCGCAGCCTCCGCCGAGTTCAGAGGTGGGAACGTGGCTCTTTGTGCTTGATTCTGCAAGAGAGTCATCATTGCTGCCAATCGAACCTCCAGAGTTCTAAATTGGTTTTGTGTTACATACTGCGGTTGTGGATCGGGACCCCTTATGACTGACTCCGATTCTGACACCATCTCCACCGTATTCCCAACTAAGCGCTTATATCACTTCATCTTTGTCTTCTTGATGTAGCTTTTCTGTTCAATGGTTTCCTACAGATGACACCAATAAAGTAATAATGAAACAAAACTCCATACCTTTTGGCAGCGTAAGGTGCTTCTGCTACTACAATGAACAAGTGTTACCTATAAAATTAGGCCGATTCTTTCTTCCTCATTTTACCTCGATGTGAAAATTAGTAATGAATTTAGGAGTGTGGGTTAAGGAAAAGTGTGTATTCAGATAGCCAAAGTTTTTTTTCTCTCTCGCCTTAGGGATATTTATAAGTGATTGAAGCCTTGAAACTACTGTATGGTTTTATTGCCATGTCCCACATAGTAAGTCCCATTATCCCATGTTCTAAGTGGAGGACCACTGTTTATCTGGCATTTGGTCGTATCCATGATAACCGTTAAACAAATCTCATCTGATTCAACGATGTTTTCATAGATAAGCATTATGTTGGACTTACAGCGTTGGGTGGCCTCACATGGGTTGACAGCCTATCATGGATGTAAAGGGCCTCTCAGTGGTTGACGGCCTAATGTGGATGTAAAGGGCCTCTCAGTGGTTGACGGCCTAGCATGGGGTGCTCTACATAGAGTGCCCATAGAGTAGCATTTACCTTGTTGATTGTGGTGAGCAGTTATTAGTACTATCCAACATCAACATACATTATTTACACAAAGTTTCAAGCCAAGTTTATTGATTTGATCACAAGATTAAAGGTATTGATTTGACAACTTTCAAGATCCACCACGCTCCGTCTCTATGCTTTTACTCTTTCTCTTGTCCGTTTTCATATTAAATATAGTCATATACTTACACAATCACATAACCCACACGCGACTCAAGGATCTCCCTCCAACAATCACTTCTTTTATCATTTTGAATTATCAAGTGAAATGTAAGTGCTCTGTGACACAGACACTTTAATTAGGATAGCGTGTCTGTGCCGGACAAATGTTGATTCTGACACTTCTCGGACATTCTACGATAAACATTTTTATTCTTTATTAAAAATATTACATATTTTTAACTCCAAGTTAGTAGTAAATAACAAGTAGGTACTCATATTTAAAAGATTTCAACAAAAGAATTAATAACAAATATAAACTAAATTTATACTATATAAATAAATATTTTTAAAGAATTTAATTAACATGACGACGACATGTCGTGTTGGTACTTTTTTGAAAAATCACGTGTCATTGTATCGGACACGTATCGTGTTGTACACACGTGTCTATGTCGGTGTATCATAGGGTAAGTGTAATAGTACGAATTATTCTTTCATTATTTAAATAACGAAAATTTATGTTATGAATATGATGATACGAAAATCCAAGTTATGATTATGATAAGGGTCCTATATGTATAAGTTCAAAAGACCGGATTTTAGTAGCACTATTCACGGGAATTATAGCCACGAAGTTTGGATTTTAATATTTGTGTTTCCATATGTATGTTATGATTTTCATATTTAAATATAAGATGCAAATTCATTATTGATTGAGATTTATGTCTTATACGTATATGTTAAACATTTTACAAGTAAATAAAAAAGCGGGTTTGAGGCAATCAAAGGTGGATTGTGCTTGCGTGGTTGGAAAATGAAGAATAATTTAAGTGGTTAAAGATTTTAATATTTTTTATTGTATTTTTTTAAAAATTAATTTTAATCCTCGCATGTTCAGAAAATATTATGTTTTTTCATTGTTTATGAAAATATTCTTTTGCGGTACATGTATAATGATTTCAAAGGTAAAATTTAGGGTCTTTTTAATTGTATTTTTTTAAAATTAATTTTAATTTCCATAGATGGTGTAAGGAGAGAATACAATATGAGAATGAAAGATCAACTAACACAAAACAAACCAAAAGCATTAAAAGGGTAAATAAGGACAAAGGAGAGAATACAATATGAGAATGAAAGATCAACTAACATAAAACAAATCAAAAGCATTAAAAGGGTAAATAAGGACAGAATGCAAATTAGTTCAATAGCTTAAAATTTAAAAATTGTCAAAGATTGATCAACAATTATTTAATGTAGTATAGTTCAATGATCCCATTGTGTCTGATTAAGATGTTACTATCCATGATTTTTCCTCATTTGACCAATAGACTAACATGTTATCACCAGCAATTTGTGAGCTTTATGGTGCTACGGTATGCTAAAAATTTGCAGCGCATTCGAAGGACATATCCCTAGCCTTTGATTATTAGATTGTGACGTATCAAGTTGTCAAAGCCTCCTGTTAACTTCATTATGTCACACAATTCCTTTCACTTAGCAAATTAAGAATTGGCGAAGTAGCTATTTCATGATAAAAAAGATTACTCATTAACCTAATGAGCCCATAAAGTAAATATATTTCCAGAAGTCCATTATTAGCTTCAACATAAGCAGTGATAAAGACAAGAATATAGTAGCTTTTGAGTTAGCATTAAATATTTTTTTGATTTAGATATAAGTTGTTTAGCTTAACAACTGACGAGGAACCGGTTAAAAAATTAGCATTTGGAAGTCAATGTGCTATACTTCCCAAGATCAGAATGACCTTTGTCATTTTTCAATGATCAGTCACGTAAAACAAATTTGAAAAAATCCTATATAATTTCATTGTCCCTACTTTCCTTATAGACCTTTGATTTTCTTTAAATCAAAAGATCTACATCATGATTTGCTTATATAAGAAATTATCTTACACTTACTGAGCGGGACTTTTATCAAAGTTAATTAAGAACCACAAAAATCATAAACATAATCACGTTAAACATTACTAGAAATGTAGAAAAATGTTAATACAGAAAATAAGAGGCAAATAAAGGAAATTTTAGTACCGGTCAGAGACTGAAAACAGTGAAGATCAAAGGCGTCCGCTTGGAGGAGCTCGATTCCCAAGTTTTTCTTAAGGATAATTAGCACAAAACGTCCCTACCTTTCAATGCTTTTTGTGGAAAACGTCAATACCTTTCGTTTTTTGGTGAATTACACCCTCACCTTTACTTTTTTTATGTGCAAATCGTCATTCTGTCAACTCTCCGTTAAAATGTTGTGTTAAATCAAAAGATAATTAGCACAAAAGGTCCCTACCTTTCAATATTATTGTGCAAAATGTCTCTACATTTCATTTTTTGACATAATTAGTACAAAAGATCCCTACATTTCAATGTTATTGTGCAAAATGTACATACCTTTCATTTTTAGCATTTTCACCCCTACCTTTCACCTTTCATTGTGCAAAAGGTCATTTTTATCCATTTTTTCAATAAAATGACAATTTTACCCTCCTATTCAAATAAAAAAAAAGAAAAGAAAAGAAAAATAAATAATTAATTTCAATCATAGTCCTAAATTTTTCAAAATATTAGAGATAAATCCTAAATTCTCCACTACCGCCACTTTCACAATCTCACCAAGCCACCACTTATAGATCCATATAGCACCATCTTTGGACCACAATACCTACCAGACTCCACCACCACCGCCTCGTCTCACTCTCCCCAACATCCTCCTCCATAATATCGGTCACCAATCTGTCCGAAACAACCACGTTTACGGTGGTGGAGTCCATTGGGCATGGTGGCTGAAAGATGGTGTTATGTTGATTTATAGTTGGTAGCTTGATAGGTTGTGAAAGTTGTGGTGATTGAGAATTTATAATTTTTTAAAAATTTAAGGACTATGGTTGTAGTTGGTAATTCATCATTTTATTTTATTTTTTTTATTTGAATAGAAGGGTAAAATCATCATTTTATTGAAAAAAAATGGATGAGAATGACCTTTTTCGCAATGAAAGGTGAAAGGTAGATGTGAAAATGCTAAAAAATGAAAGGTATGGACGTTTTGTACGATAACATTGAAAGGTAGAGACTTTTTGTGCTAATTATGCAAAAAAATGAAACGTAGGAACGTTTTGCACAATAATATTGAAAGGTAGGGACCTTTTGTGCTAATTATCTTTTGATTTAATGGAGCATTTTAACGGGGAGTTGATAGAAGGATGTTTTGCGCAAAAAAAAGGTAAAGGTGAGGGTATAATCCGCCAAAAAATCAAAGGTATGAACGTTTTCTACAAAATTTTCGAAAAATAGGGACGTTTTGTGCTAATTACTCTTTTCTTAACATCTATTACAAATATGTTAATTTTGCCGCATTCTAAACTTATTGCGAGTCTCTGAACAATAAACAAACAACTAATTATCTAATTGCGGCCAATCAATTAAATAATGCAATGGATATACAAAAATAATCAAGAAACGCAAGAACTAAACTAAACCACTAGTTTTGAATAAACATATAAACATTAGATTTTTATCTCATCCAACATAAAAATGGATCTATACTAGCATAGTTTTAAATAAATTATAATAAAAATAATGAAAGAATATCACCCGAATAATGAAAAAATAAAAAAAGATGTTGATCTTCAAGTCCAAAGTATTTATAAGGTTGAATATAGATCAAGAAATCATTCCAAAGTTGTTACCAGTAAGAGTTTAAATCAAGATACGAAACTGACATGTCAGTAGAAAATTTGGCTAAGGCACATGAGTAGGTATATCTGCCGCGCATACAAGCTTGTTGACTTCTTCTTGGTCATGAAATTGATGTCTTGCGCGAACACCAAAATAGATGGAGCCTGAGCTGATTTGTGTCGTGCCATCCCTAAGTAGCTTTTGGTATTTTGATCATAAATATCTCTCTTAATATCTGATTGAGGTGATTCAAAATGCGTTGAAAAGATGACTCTAAGGGATACAGATTTCTCCAATTCAAATGTTCGCTATCTGAAAAGTGGTCTCAGGTTGAAGCTAGAAAAACAAAACATATCTTTTTTTTTTTTTTTTTTTTCAAAAAATTTTATCTTGTGATTAATTAGGTAGATTTTGAGATTTCATACAAGTATTTTTTGTTTAAAAGTTAGTACCCCAGAGACTTTTATAAAAGTTTTTGGAAGTCATTAAAAATTGAATACCCCAAAATTTATATAAACTTTTAAAAAGTTTGTATTTGATATTCAATAGTCATTTTATAGTTCGAATCAATTATTAAATGTTTACATTTTTGTCCCCGAACTTTGAATTTCTTTCGATTTTGCTCCTTTTTTGTTTCTTTCTTCCGATTCCATTAATTTGTCTCAAGTTTTACCTAATAAATAAAATTAACATCTAATTGAGTCATAAAAAATTAAAATTTATTATAATTACTCTCATTTAATGATCAAATAAGTATATAAAATACACTTATCACCTTGCATGCCCAAGGCAATTTTCTCGTGCACATATCTATGACTGTAGCATTTTGGGATCGACTGCCACCTTTAAGGTTTTTTTGGTCATTTTTCATGCCATTTTCATCCCTCATCTTCTATTATCATCCAACTGAGCCCTATGACCTTCAATCATCATTAATATTTACAATTTGGTCCTCAAACTTTGATTTTTTTTTTTTTTTTGCCGATTTTCATTCATTTCCTCCAATTCCACTATTCTGAATCGAGTTTTATCTAGCAAACAAGATTAACACAAAATTAAGCTATAATTTCTTAAAATCAATAACAAGTACTGTAATTTAATGACCCTTCATCAAATCATCTCAAAAATATTTAGTACCATAAACATGTAGCCATAAAATGACCACGTCATTCATTTGGACAGTTGCTACTCAAAATTGTATTAGTAATTGAAACGAGCTTGAGTTTGAGCCCAAGGATGTTGGAAACACGAACTAGGATTTCAGAAGAAGTTAACCACATTACCTAAAAAAAGGTTGAACCCCAACCTTGAGGGCCCCCATCACCCCGCCTCTAGAGCTTTGTGAGGGAAGTAAATCGTGGGATGTGCCCCAGTAGGCCAGGGAACAAGAGCTGCATGTACACTGTGCCTACAAGGAGTTCAATTCCATATTTCAGGAATCAAACCCCCACACTACGGCTGCCAGCAAGGCGTGAGATAACCTCACTCCTATCCTTTGCACCATTAGGCTATGCCATGGGGGGGCAAGTTAACCACATTACCTATTGATATGAGGACATTCAGAAAGCATAAAATAACTATTTTACAGTTTTATTTAAAAGTGGTGAAGAGAATCCTAAAGTATTTAAAATAAGTCAATTTTTATAATTTAGTGAGCCTCCCAACACTATAATAAGTAAGTATTTATCTAAATGGTGCAAAAACACTTAAAAAGTACAACGAAACATGCAAGATTAATAAAAAAAACACAAGAATTATTTGATTGCTTGTCTTTAAATTAAAAATAAATAATCAAAGGTTTCATCTTTATGAAATACAAAGGAAAATTTAGCCTAGCATGATTTCTATTATATTGTTAGAAGAATATTTAATAGATATCACCCGAAACATGATTGAATGCAAGAGATCTTTATATCCAATTTCAAGCTTGAAATTTTCAAGTTCTCGAAGTAATTAACCTTAATTTCTTGCTTTGTTGTTCTTCGCTCCCCAAAATGTATGATCTGGCTTCTAGTGAAACTCACAAGTGTACGGAATCATTGACAAGTAATATATTTAGCGAGTTGAGAATATCATCCCAAAGAGAATATATTCCAATTCAAGTTTACTATTGATGTATGTGATTCGAATTATGTAAAACAAAAAAAGAGATTTTGATTTGATTTTTGCTAAATTAATCTAAGAAAGTAATAAAAGTTTGGTTTTTATCATATTATGGATGATTGATAGGATTTAGAATCCACCTATTTTTATCTATTTTAATTCTTGATTTGTAATCTAGTCTTGTTCAAGCGTTCTTGACAATCAATATAACTAATATATTTAACTTTCTTTTCTAAAACAAATTAATTCTATCCTAATCACGACTCGAATCTATTCCTATCCAGAATTCGAATTGTTAAAATGCTTTAAATTTTAGATTATTTATATGATAGCACTGGTGATAAATGTTATTTTTAACATTTACTACAAATATGTTAATTTTGTCGCATTCTACTTATTGTGAGTCTCTTAATAGTAAACAAGCAACTAGTTATCTTATTGTGACCAATCAATTAAATAATGGAATGGGTATGCAAACATTAATCAAAAAATGCAAGAATTAAACTAAACTGCTAGTTATGAATTTCAAACAAATAAACAACATGATTCATCTCATCCAATATGAAAAAATGGATCTATCCTAGCATAGATTTAAATAAATTACAAGAACAATAATGAAAAAATATCACTCAAATCATCAAAGAATACAAAAGACGTTGATCTTCAGGTCGAAAGTAGAATTCTTCAATTTCTTGATATAATTGACCTTCAATTCTTACTAGGGCTTCATTCTCCCCCAAAAGTAATGAATTAACATCTTGTACTTAATAAATCTGATGATATTATTATGTATAAAGAGGTAAGAGAGAGTTCTATCATGTGTTCTCACAAGTATTGTATTTATAAGGATTGAATTTAGATAAAGAAATCGTCCTCAAGTTGTTACAAATGAGAGTTTGAGTTAAGAAAGGAATTTGGCCCATTAGCAGAAAATTTGGCCAAGGCACATGCGTAGGTATATCTACTGCGCACATAGGCATGTTGACTTGTTCTAGGGCCACGAAATTGATGTCTTGCACGCACACAAAAATGGCCTATGCGCACTGGTTAGCTTTGCATCGTCTCTGAGTAGCCTTGGGTATTTTGGTCATTACTTTCTCTCTCAGTATCCGATTAAGATGATCCAAAATGTGTTTTAAAGATGACTCCAAGAATTATAGCATACAAATTCTCAAATTCGAACTTTTGCTATCTGAAAAATGGATCTCAACTTGATGCTAAAAATTCGAAACGTAATTTTTTTGGCTGAAAATTGATTTGCGAAAATACTTCAAATATATTTCACTCATTTGGCCTCCAATTACATCCAATTGACCATATGTGATATTCAATTTTGCTCCTCTTTTTTTTTTTTCTGGTTTCTTTCTTCCAATTCCATCAATTTGCCTTGAGTTTTACCTAATAAATAAAATTAACATCTAATTAAGTCATAAGTAATCAAAATTTATACTTTTAACGACCCAAATAAGTCTATAAAATACACTCATCACCTTACATGCACAGGGCAATTAATTGCCTTATGCGCATGCCCCTGGCTTTAGCATTTTGGGACCATTTGCCACCTCTGGGGTGGTTTTGGTCATTTTTCATGTAATTAGCATCCCTCATCTTCTGTATCACCCAACTGATCCCTATGATCTTCAATAATCAATTTATTTTTTTTGTTTTTTGTACAAATCCACATTGAATATTTACAATTTGATCCTCAAACTTTGATTTTTTTTCATTTTTGCCGATTTTCATTCATTTCTTCAAATTCCACTATTTTATATCGAGTTTTATCCAACGAACAAAAATAACACAAAATTAAGTTATAATTTCTTAAAATCAATAAAAAAAAACTGAAATTTGATGAGCCTTCATCAAACCATCGCAAAAAATTCAGTTCCCTACACATGTAGCCATAAAATGACCACGTCCTTCATTTGGGCAGTTACTACTCAAATTGTTTTAGTAATTGAAACGAGCTCAAGTTTGAGGCCGGGGATGTTAGAAATACGAACTAGGATTTTGGAAGAAGTTAACCGCGTTACCTATTGATATGACGACATTCAGAAAACATATAATAACTTTCATTTTTATATAGAAGTGGTGAAGAGAATACTAAGGTATTCAAAATAGGTAATTTTTATTATTTAGTGGACAGAGTGGGAGAGCCTAGGACCTTGATTGATTTTTTTTTTTTTCTAATTGTTTAGTCATAGTTCAAAACAATTCTTAATTTGTCGTTTTATTTAATAAATTCGGGGGCATTAAAGTTGTTTAATTATCAAGCTTCAGTTATTTTTTTTTTCGAGCTTTTGGTATTTATTTCTCGGCCGCCTTATGGTTGAATTTTGATAAATTAATAAACCACTTGGACAAATGTTTTTCAACCTCAAGATTGTTACTTTTAACGAATTATATATGTTATGCAATATCATTGTTGACCTCGCAAAATGGACTTTTATGTGGCCAATCGAGAGTCACTCCACGTATTCCTCCTTACGTACAAAAACGCACGGTCAGGAGCACACGACTAGAACTAGTGGGGGTGGTAGCGGCCGCATACACTTCAACGGTCAAGTCAATGGTCGATGATCGGAACGGTGTCGAAATTATGCAAAAGATGGGGGAGGAGAATATATATTGCTTGACTGTGGAGAGCTTAGTTTAGTATAAGTTTCATTACCTTTGCCTCTTGTCAAACCTTGAGTATTTATAGATGAGGAGCACCGTTGGATGCGGGACACGTGTATGCATCTGACGGCGTGAGATGTCTGCTCGAAAGCGTCAATCAGCCGCGTCTAAGGTGGGCGGGTTATTAATTTTTCTAGATTGAGTTGACATAAAATTGATGTCACATCAACTAGACCCATGGAAAGGTCACATCCATAGGGGATTTTGACATAGATATGGGTCTGAAATAGGCGGCACATGTATTTGCTAAGGGAGCACCTTGGATAGCCTAGCGCTTCGATAACAGGGGCGCTTCAGTCACTTCAGTAGATTTAGTTTACATCTACTCGCCTTGCGGTGTGTTGAGTTGGAGTTCGGCTGAGATGGACACCACTTCGGAACCACGTTGTTGGACACGTGGCACTTCTTAGACAAGAGAGACACTATTGCTGAACTGGATTAGTGCGGGACATAATAGTGGTCCCCCAAGTTTAGGCATAAATATTCATATCATGGGTTGACTTGTTTATATGATTGTGTGAGATTTGCAGTATCTGGTGAAGTGTTAATGTTAAAGCGCGAAGCGAATTGATGCGTCGAAGGCTTTGTGGGTGGAGTGTATTGTTAAAACTGAAGTGACATTGGTAGGGGCTCATCTTGGTTGGTAGTTCGTTCAATCACGAAGGGCAGTAAATTCCCAATGGAGACGTATGAGCCATGATGCTGGGGCTTAAGGAGCTTATCTGTAACCGGTGTGTTGACCCACAGGGGACGACGCGTTAAGAAATGGCTGAAGCTTTGTAAAGCTTGGGGACGTAACGTCTCTAGGCGAAGAACCTCAAGTAAGTCGAAGCGCTGACAAGCTGAGGAAGAAGCGTATCTGCAACCGGTGCATTGACCCACAAGGGACGACGCGTTAGGAGATGGCTTGAACTTTGTAAAGCTTGGGGACGCAGCATCCTGAGGCGAAGAACCTCAGGTGTGTCAAAGCGATAACAAGCTAAGG
The DNA here is from genome assembly GCF_002742605.1 of Olea europaea var. sylvestris. Classification (NCBI taxonomy): domain Eukaryota; kingdom Viridiplantae; phylum Streptophyta; class Magnoliopsida; order Lamiales; family Oleaceae; genus Olea; species Olea europaea. Next base: position 379,410 of record NW_019236492.1, read on the forward strand.
AAGAAGCATATCTGCAATCGGTACGTTGACCCACAAGGGACGACGCGTTGGGAGATGGCTTGAGCTTTGTAAAGCTTGGAGACGCAGCATCCGAGGCAAAGAACTTCAGGTGCGTTAAAGCTCTGAAAAGCTGAGAAAGAAGCATATCTGTTACCAGTGCATTGAACTACAAGGGACGACGCATTAGAAGATGGCTTAAGCTTTGTAAAGCTTGGAGACGCAGCGTCTGAGGCAAAGAACCTCAGGTGCGTTGAAACTTTGAAAAGCTGAGGAAGAAGGGTATCTGCTACCGGTGCGTTGAGCCACAGGGGACAATGAGTTGGGAGATAGCTTAAGCTTTGTAAAGCTTGGAGACGCAGTGTCCAAAGCGAAGAAACTCAAGTGCATTGAAGCTTTGAAAAGCCGGGGAAGAAGCATATATGCTACTAGTGCATTGACCCACAGGGAGTGACGCGTTGGGAGATGGCTGAAACTTTGTAAAGCTTGGAGACGCAGCGTCCGAGGAGAAGAACCTCAAGTGCATTGAAGCTTTGAAAATCTAAGGAAGTGCTTCATCCAAGGAAAATTGGGACGGTTTGTCTCTGATCTAAAGCATCTTATTATGACTTTAATCGATGTGATAGTTGTCGTGCATTTTCAAGGCGACAGTTGGATGTGATGCTTGTTCCCAAAAAAAGGGTTGCTGCAGCTACTTATTGTTGACGGCTATTGTTGTTCGAGGTGATGCATTTTATACGTACGTGAGGGACATAATTAGATCTCGGACGTTGATTAAATCTGATGTTTCATTTCAATGGTCCAGATTTGTGATGCGACGAACGGCCTAGATCGAACCATTTGAATTCAACGGTGGAGATCGTCTGAGGTCTCCTATAAAGGGGGGCCTTGGTGTCATTCGAAAATTGCTACTATTGCAAACTCAAAACTCTCATTGCTATCAAAACTCGAGCGATTTCCAATGATTTTCTTGCTTTTGTATGATTTTTGGTGACCTTTAAAGCGTTGGTTTGAGCTTCCCGAGATAGGATACTAATTCCGATCGATTTTCGTAAGTATTCTTGAGATTTTCACAGTTTTAATGAAAAAATATGGCCTTTGAGAGTAGTGGGTGTTCTGGAGGGGATCTAGATGTAGTGAGGGTGGACCAGCCTCTATTGGCTACTTCTTCAGAATTGTTCGAGGCGATATTAGGGGGAAAACCTCTGGAAGCGACCTGACAATCTTGTGGACACTTTTATACATTGGGGGACGTCTGACTACCTTTCCAAGTTGAAAACGGCCGACCTGGCTAGATTTAGGACTGAGTATAGAATCCCAAATAGTGTGGGTTTGATACTTCCAGGGTCGGATGAGTGAGCCTGTTACCCAAGGCCCGGGTGCGTGGCTGTTAGCGAGGCCATCTTGAGGGCGGGGCTTAGTTTTCCCATCCACCCCTTCTTTAGATATGTATTAAGGTCCTATGGCCTAGCCCCCACCTAGTTGAATCCGAACTCTTGGAACCAGATGGTGGGTTCGTGGATTCTGTGGAAGGATGCATCCTGTGGAGAAGAGATACCCTTCTCTGTTTTCCAAACAATGTACATACCCAAGGTTGTGGTGGGGGGTGATAAGATGAAGGGGAGCTATTATCTGACTTCCTGGGTGTCTCACACTCCATTCGTGCTCGATCTGCCAAGCTCTATCAAGGAATGAAAGAGTTCGTGGTTCTAGGCTTCCAGGAGATGGGACACGATGGAGGGTAGCCCCCTGGCACCCCTTACCGTTCCCACCAAATACTCCACATTTAGTGCGTACTAGCACTTCATTTATAAAAATATGTTTGCTTGTGTTCGGAATATAACTCATTTGTTCTTACAGGTCCTCTTCCTCAGTGTGAGTTATCCATCGAGGAAATTGACATGATCTGCATCGTGTATCAGCTCCCTCCGAAAATGAGATCTTCCAACGAGTTGATAAGGAAATATATCCACTTCGTTTCACACGAGCTGATGGCCTCCCAAGGTGAGTGTAGAGGTTACATCGTTGTAGTCTACAATTGAAGTGTTCATACTTAACTGATTTTTTATTTTGTTGCAGATGACTTCAATAAGAAGAGACCTATGAAGCCGAACTTCAAGACCATCCAAAGGATGATAGCTTAGGCGAGTGCCCTAAAACATCCTCTTCGACGTACAAAAAATAGATGGAGAACTTGGCTGCTGCCAACAAGAAGCTGCCTCGGACCGAGGAAGAGGATGAGGATGAAGAAGGGCAGCTAGGCCTCCGAGGGCCCCAACTGTGGCAAGGACGGCCACTAGGCAGATGACGATCCCCACAGGGTCATGATTGGAGAGAGGCCTACCGTCTACCTGAGGCGACCCCCGTACTGGTATCTGCCCCAATCGTTGCAGCGCCTCCTGCTCTGACTGCTGAAAAGGAGAGGAAGAAGAGGGCCCGTCCTTCGAAGGAGCAGGATTTCTTGGTCTGCACCTCCGAGGAGGCCGTGAAGGAGGTATTGGAGGCCCTCCCTCCAGAGACTGCTATTGTGGCCCGGGTCTACTACAAATACTGGACTGAGGCCTGGAGGGACCACACACCATCCTACTCAGCCAAGGACCTCATGGTTGCCAGCAGTGCTTGCCTCGCCCGGCATTAAGCACCAGTGTCCAGCTGGAGGGCCTAGTGAAGGACCTTAGGGCAAAAAATATGGACCTAGCCCAACGATTGGAGAAGGCCTCTCTTTATGGAGACAAGGTGGGGTGGCTCGGGCCAAAACAAATGAGGCCCCGGAAGGCAAAAGAGGAGGCAGAGGCGAGGGCGGTGAAAGCTAAGGCCGCGTCAAAATAGCTCAAGAAAGAATTGTATTAGATTGAATGCCAAGTAGTTGTTCTGATGAGGTAGATCGACCGTGCCAGCGATCATCACCACCTCGCAGCGGAGGCCCTTGATGCCTCAAACGAGGAGAAGAATGAGCTGAGGCAGTGGGTAGAGACCCAAGTTGAAGAGATTGACTTTTTGAAGACAGAGGCAAGAATAGTTGGGGAGTCAGTCGTGCAGCACTTTATTGACCATTTTGAAGAGCACGAGCTGTATGACACCTTCGCCAACTATCGGGCCTATTGGAACGCCCAGGCTATGTTGCAGCACCTCAAAGAAGTCTACCCGAACTTGAACATTTTCAGCTTTGGAAGAAGAGCTCGGTGGGCCTATCGAGGGTCGCCCCGACATAGCCGCTGCCAAGGACGCTACTGTTGCTCCCGAGGAGGTTGAGGTGGGGACAGGGGCTATAGTGCCAGTAGAGTAGGATCTCTGTAATAGCTTCAGCCCACCAATTGTAAAGTTTTATATTAATGAATTGAAATTTATCTTCCAAGTGTTGAAGCTTCTTTTCTCATTGCTGAATTATTTGTTCGATTATAACTTGATTGCTGTTTAAGTTAATAATATTAACCATCAGTGAACGGTTGAGGCAAACAATGGCAATCCATAGAATATAACGAATTGAAGATTCGAATAACTTAAATTCAACAATCATACACTAAAGGCAATCTAAGCGCTTAGTCAGATAGGAATAAGTTACAACTTGTAGATCATAATCAGATCGGATCAGAACATGTATTTGTTTATTGGTAGTACTTCATCAAGTGTTCAATGTTCCACTGATGAGGTAACACTTTCCCTGCCATATCTTCAATTTCATAAGTCCTGGGTCGGGATTCGTTGATGATGCGGTACGGACCCTCCCAATTCGGTCCAAACACTCCAAAGCCTATTGGCTTTGATGATAGGAACACCCTTCTGAGTACCAGATCGCCTAAGCGTAGAGTTCGACTTCTGACCCTCGAGTTGTGATAGCGGATCATCTTCCTTTGATACGCAGGTAGTTTGACTTGGGATGAATTTCTTCTTTCTTCCAGGAGGTGAAAGTTCACACACTCTCGCTTCTCATTGAAGTTTATATGACGATGCAAAGAGACTCCTACCTCGACTGGACTCATGGCCTCAGCCCCATAAGTTATGGAGAAAGGCGATTCCCGTGTTGTGGTTCGACTTGTTGTTCGTACGACCCAGAGGACATGGGGAAGTTCATCTACCCATGCTCCCTTCGAGGCGTCAAGCTTCCTTTTTAGAGTGTGCTTGATCGTTTTGTTAACTACCTTGACTTGGCCATTTGCTTGGGGGTGATGAGGTATTGAGAAGTCCTTCCTTATGCTGAGTTTGTCACATAAGTCTCGCATCTTTTTGTTATCGAACTGCCTTTCGTTGTTAAACACTAGGGAGTGGGAAATGCCAAACCTACAAATGATGTTCTTCCAGACGAACTTTGTGATGTTTGCCTCAGTGATTTTTGCTAAAGGTTTAGCTTCGACCACTTAGTGAAGTAATCAATGACGATAACGGCAAAGGTTGTACTTCATCTTCCTTTTAGGAGGGGGCCAATGAAGTCTATACCCCATTTGGTAAAGGGCCATGGATTGGTGACCACGGGAGAGTTCCTAAGAAGGTTATCTCTTAACATTGGCGAATCGCTGGCACTTGTCACATTTTTGAACAAATTGACAGGAATCCATTTTCAGGGTCAGCCAGAAATAGCCTTGCCAAAGTACCTTATGTGCTAGGGCTGCTCCACCAAAGTGGTTAGCACAGACTTCCTCATGAATTTCTCTTAGGATGTATAAGGCCTCTTCCCCTCCAACGCATTTTTATATAACACACCATCTTGGAGTATGAAGTGAGCAGCTCTTCTTCTCAACCTCTTTACTTCATTTTTTGAGGGTGGTAGCAATTGATCTTTGAGATAGGTTATAATGGATTGCATCCAAGGTATGATACCTTCAATTCATATTACTTCTTAACCCCCGGAGATGGAGGGCTTCAGCATACGCTCGATTGGGATAATTCTTAGTAGCTCAGAATCTTTGCTACTGGCAAGCTTGGATAGGGCATTCTTGTGTGTATTTTCGAGGCGTGGGACTTGGACCAATTCGAACCTCTCAAAGTGGAAGACCAAGTTCAAAACTAGTTTTAGATAAGCGGCCATGCCACTGTCTTTGGCTGCGAATTTTCCTTTAACTTGACTCACCATAAGTTGTGAGTCGCTACTGGCTTGTAATCTTTCAACTTGCATTTCTTTAGCCAGCCCGAGGTCTACCAAGAGGGTTTCATACTCTGGGACATTGTTCGAAACTTTGAAGCTGAACCTGCTTTCACAGTTGAGTTTATGGCCCTTAAGGCTCTCCAAGACGACTCCGGCTCCGGAGCCAATTCCTCTTGACAATCTGTCTACAAACAACTTCTAAGTTGGGTGCTCTGTAGGATCCATTGTTGCCTCTATTTCTGGGGCTTTGGCGAACTCGGCAACAAAATTCGCGAGGGCCTGGCCCTTGATGGCACTTCGAGGTCTCAACAAGAGGTCGAACTCACTGAGCTCAATTGCCCACTTTAGTAATTGACCCGAAGCGTCTACTTTTTGTAGCACTTGTTTCAAAAAAAATTGGTGAGCATTTCAATTGAATGAGCCTGAAAGTATGGCCTCAACTTTCTTGACGCGGTAATAAGGGAGAGAGCAAGCTTTTCCATGTCTGGGTAGCGAGTCTCTGCTGGCAGCAAGGCTTTGCTGATGCAGTCACTGGCAACTGGTGTGCCTCTTCTTTCATGGCGAGCGCCGCCCTGACTGTTTGTCTGAAACTACTAAATAAAATAGGAGTGTCTCGCGCGGTTTAGGTTTAGGTAGTAGGGACACCTCTCCAAAGTGCTTCTTCAGCACTTGAAAGGCTACCTCACGCTCTTTGGTCTATTGGAACTTTTTTCCCTGCATCAAAATCTTGAAGAAGAGTAGGCTCTTATCAGTGGCTTTGGAGATGAAGTAGTTGAGTGCAGCAACCCTTCCATTAAAGCTTTGGACCTCTTATGGCTTCTGGGGTGACTTCATCTCTAGCAAGGCTCTTATCTTCTCAGGGTTTGCCTCAATCCCTCGATGGTTCACAATGTATCCCAAAAATTGACCCGATACTATCCTAAAGGTACATTTCAGCGAGTTCAGCTTTATCTTGTATTTCCTTAGAGTTTGAAAAGTGGTGTCCAAGTGACTGGCATTTTTTAATCCGCAGGGCATCACTTTGTAGCTGTACAATCCTCGGTCTGTGATGAAAGATGTGGCCTCTTCATCAAGTCGGAACATGGGTATTTGGTTATACCCTGAATAAGCATCCATGAAGCTCAAGAGTTCATGCCCAGCACTGGAGTCCACAAGTTGGTCTATCCTTGGGAGGGAAAAGTTGTCCTTTGAGCAGGCTCTGTTCAAGTTGGTGAAGTCAACACACACCCTCCACTTCTCGTTGGACTTCTTCATGAGCACTTGGTTGGATATCCACTTTTGATAAATGGCTTCTCTGATGAAGCCATTGCGACTTAGCTTGCCGATCTCTTCCTTCAGCGCTTCATATCTTTCTTGGTTTAGTGCTCACCTCTTCTGCCGATGTAGCGTGCAAGTGAAGTTGATATTTAAGTGATGGCAGCTAACCCTTAGGTCTATTCCCACCATGTCTTCGTGCTTCCATGTGAAGACGTCCAAATTTCTTTTTAGGAAGTTCATCAGTTCTTCTTTCTTCTTAGGGAGCAAAGCTTTCCCTATTCGCCAGACTTGAGTGGGGTCTTGAGGGTTGGTGGGGAAAGTTTTGAGCTCTTCCATTGGAGTTACATTTGGTTCAGACTCGGTGATCCAAGGGTCTAATTCATCAAGAGGGTGCCCTTCTTCAGGGGCCTCGATCATGTCGACGTCTTCGTCTTGTTCAAAGGTCTGCCCTTGTTTAGGGGCGTCAAGCATTTTTACATCTGTGCAGATTTCGTTTGTTGCATAGGTTATTATTGCATTCACAATGCAGGGCTCAAATTTTCGTAGGGAATTGAGGTAACATGATCGGGAGCCCATCTACTGGCCTCGGACCTTCGCGATCCCATGCTCAGTTGGAAACTTCATACATAAGTGATGAATGAAGGTCGTAGCCCTAAGGTCCTTCAGTGCAAGTTGGCCGAGGACCCCGTGGTAAGTTGACCTGTGATCCACCACTAAAAATTCCATGTAGTTGTGAGCCACTAGGGGTGCTGATCCCATCTCCACAGGCAAAGTGATTCGCCCTCATGGGATAATACTATCCCCAGTGAATCCGAATATTGGGTTTGTCATGGGGATCAAGCCATGCTTAATTTGCATCTTGTCAAAAGTTGATCCGAACAATATATTCACCAAGCTCCCATTGTCAACCAACATGCGGTTAAGTCCATTTCGATCCACGACGGTCTTTATTGCTAATGCGTCTTAGTGTGGGTGGTGAAAACCATGTGAATCTTCTTGGGAAAAGGTGATTGGATCCATTCTATTAGTATAGGACTGGTTAACGATGTAAGTGATCGTTGGTGGGTCTTTCGCTTTCCTTGTGTCGTTCTTCTATGCGTTTCTGGTATTTTCCCCGATGATTGTATCGATTTTTTGAATAGTATCCCCTCCGGTGATTGGGGCCTAGTTCCTTTGCCTAGATTCTCCTCGAGATCTATCTTTCATTTCTCTCTTTCGAGGCGATTGATTCCGCTGTCACCTCAACTCCTTGTTTGGACAAGTGGACCTATAGAAATGTTCATGACAATGGTCCCTCTTGGAGTAGCATGAGTTGCCCTGATTTGACGATCGAGGCGCGTCTCTACATTCGTTGATGTCATGGCCATAGAGTTAGTGAAATGTGCAAGACTTTGCCCCTTCCAGGGGCCTGCTTGCCTGCTTCTTCTTCTTCTTGCGTCAGTTGTTTGTTCCCATGGGAAGTCCCACTTCGGTAAGAGTATTTTCGTATGCCAGCATTGGCATTGCATTTAGAGTGGCTGAAGCCAATGCCTATCCAGATGAGGGGATTATTGTGTGACCTGCCTGGGTCCATTGTTGGGTGATGAGGTGTGCTACTGGTCTTTGACCCATCTGCCTCTGAGGTGGAGGAAGTCGCTAAGTTGCATGGTTCTGATGGTCAATCATCTCCTCATTGATGATTTCCACCCTCATCATCTCAACCAGTTCATCATAAGTACCCGGATTCTTGCTTCGTACGTCTCTCCAAAACAATGTGTTCATGTTGAGGCCTCCTTTCAAGGCTGAAAGGGCCTTTCTATTAGTGACTTGTTCACAGTAAATGATTTCATCAGTGAATCTGGCAAGATAGCTTTTCAGCATCTTGCCAGGGGCTTGCCTCATATCTTGTAGGCTTTGCACTGGGGCCACTACTTCCCTTCGTGAGAGGTATTGGTTCAAAAATGAATTCTTCAAATTTAGCCAACTTCTAATGCTTAAAGGTGGTAACCTGCTGTACCATACCTCGATAGCTCCAGTAAGGGTTAGATGGAAGGCCCTGCATCTTAGCACCGGCGAGGCTCCTCTAAGGCTCATTTGCGTTATGTACTTTTTAAGGTGTTTCTATGGGTCTCTCTTTCCTTTATACTTAGGGATTTTATGGGGCATGAAGATCACAGGCATTGGGAAGCTTTGGATTTCTTTGGAGAATGGGTGGTTGTCATCATCGCCATCAATTTCATAGGAACGACATGATCTTTCAGAGCCTTCATCATCTGATGCATTTTAGGGGCAAGGAGGCGCCCTTCCCCGACTATCCCAATCTACTAGGTTTTTCCTCTCCCGCCTATTTCTAGGCGGAGGAGGTACCTCATGTTCTTCTTCTTACTCCTATTCCCGCACATGCTGAGCCGACCTTTGTATAGAGCAAACCCTATTGCTAGGGTTTCACCCTATCTGGTCAAAGACACTGATCGACCTCTAAGGTTCGTAATTTGGGGAGAAGTTTTCTCTCAGCTGTGGTTCTGCTGCATGAGAACCTTAGGTATAGGAAGTAACACCCACTCCCACTTCCTTTTCAGTGGTGTGTTCCCTGTGGTGGCTTGAATGACCCCGGACATGAGATATCTGGTTTTGCCCTTGAGTTGGGTGTAGGCCCTGTGGAATTGGAAAGCCATGCTGACCTTGGGCTTACATGAAGAATTCATGCATCGCCAGATTCTGGGCTACAATGTCTCTCATGTCAGTAGCTATTTGAGTATCCCTTCAGTAAGTACTGCTATCCTGTTGCCTCGGTGACCCCGGTGATGGGTTCTCCGATGCGTGACATTGGTCCTAATCACCTCTTCTTCAGAGGCGTTCTTGTGCCCTTCATGATTTGCATCCTCATTGCTATAAGTCACTTTCTCAATCCTTTTTCACGGGTGTTATGAACTTGAGACAGTTGACTTGGTCCTTTTTCAATTACGTCCCTTTTTTAAGTAGATAGTTTTCCGGTGGTAAATGGGAGATTGGTTGGAATTTTCCCATAGACGACGCCAATCTATTGACCTCGCGAAATAGACCTTTACGTGGCCAATCGAGAGCCACTTCACATATTCCTCCCTACACACAACAACGTACAATCAGGAGCACACGGCTGGAACCAGCGGAGGTGGTGGCGATCGCATACACTCCGACAGTCAAGTCAGTGGTCAATGATCGAAACGGTACAAGAATTATGCAAGAGAGCGGGAAAGAGAATATATATTGCTTGAATGTGGAGAGCTTAGTTTAGTATAAGTTTCATTACTTTTGCCTCTTGCCAAACCTTGAGTATTTATAGATGAAGAGCACCGTTGGATGCGGGACACGTGTATGCATCTGACAGTGTGAAACGTTTGCTCGTAGGCATCAATCAACCGCGTCCAGTGTGGGTGGGTTATTAATTCCCTTAGATTGAGTTGATATAAAGTTGATGTCACATCAATTAGACCCATGAAAAAGTCACATCCATAGGGGATTCTGACATAGATATGCATCTGAAACAGGTGACGGAGGTATCTACTAAGGGAGCACCTCGGATAGCCTAGCGCTTCGGTAACAGGGAGCGCTTTGGTCGCTTTAGTAGATTTAGTTTATTTCGACTCACCTTGCGGTGCGTCGAGTTGGAGTTCGACTGAGAGGGATACCACTTCGAAACCACGTCGTTGGGACACATGGCACTTCGTGGACAAGAGGGACACTATTGTCGAAGTGGATTAGTACGGGGCGTAACAATCATAGTTCTTGCTACACAAGGAAAAGACAACCGACAAATTTCTATTAATGGAAAATTAAGCTAAACTAGCTACGATTTGGGCTTGTTTGTGTCCCCCCCCCCACCCACCCCCTAAGTAGAAGAAATACAACTATAGGGAATTACAAAAATGACAAGTATAGGTATTCAAATCAATGACGTAAATGGTGGGACTATGATGTGATGTAAGAATGAATTCTATAATTTCAGAATGAGAAACAAACAAAGGCTTAATTTGATAACTAATAATTACTTTTCGTACGGAACATAACGAAATCATAAAATTCTTTATATTTGATTAATATTCAAGTAATACATCTTTAGTCAAGGCCTTCTTCTTTATTTTTATTTTTCTTTTGAAGTCCATATATTTTAACTAACAATAATTTGATCCTAAAATTACCCCGTAATCAAAACTATCTAGGAACTATTAATACCCTGCGCATGTAGTATGTAACTTTGATGTGTCGTCTTTGTTCTGAATAGTCACAACCCAAAAACGATGAAAAAATAGTATGAGCTAGAGTTTGTGTTCGGAATATCCCCATCGCGTGGAATATGGAGGACGATAACCACCTTGCCTTTTATGTGTGAATTGGAGACCGCTATTTTCTTGTACTTTTGTCCTCATTTTCTAACTTGATTTCCAATTTTGTTGGTCCACTTAAAAGGAGGTAGACCCTTCATTTTAACTTATCGTCATTTCTCTTCATTTTCCTCTAGCTCTTTTGGCATGATAGCCTCAATTAAAATTGAGTTATCGGATTCATATTTTTTATTTTCTTTTATACATTTAAGGGGACTAACAAACTTATGATCTTAAAAACGTTTCTGAATTGGACTCATATAAAACTAAATTTTATGTTGAAGTACAATTTAGATTGTATTATTCCATTTAAAATTGTAGTGTTCTGGTATATTTTTTCGATTAACACACGTGTCAATGAGTCTCACAAAGTTCCTTGTAAATTAAGGGATTGTCCGACAAAGATCTTGATAAAAGTTAAATAAAAAGTGTGATTTAAAATTTGACAAAAAATTGTGGGTCACATAAAATTTGATTAATTCAATATGAAAAATGATTATTTACGAGAAGCATTACTCATAAAAACAATCAGCCACCTAAATTTGTACATGAGTCTTGTTAAATACACGGTTTTAATTATCGCGTGTTGATTCTGCTGGGAAAAATAAAAAATTGAAAAAAATCGATGCCAACTTCCCAACTCTAGGATGGATACATGCAAGCAATTTCCAAGAAACTATTAGGCCGCCGATCTTTCACACTGAATAATGTCTTCTTGAAATATTCATCTCGTCTCGTCTATATATAGAGGAACATTGACTTCTTTTCATTCAATATAGAAACTTTCTATTTTTTTTTCTCTCTATCTCAAACACACGGTGACTAAGGAGTTGATAAATCCTGATTATAATATCCCCCATAAATATGGAGCAGAATGGGATGAATTACAAGACCAAGGAGTTCATCAATTCTGATCATACCAACACTACATTTTCTCAGATTAGCAGCAAATTCAAAAAAAAACCTTTTCTGACTCCGGTTCGATCGGGAGCCATCAAAAGGAGAATCTTTACGGCTCTCTTCTGCGAATTGATAAATTTCTTGCAAATCACATTTCCCTGCATGTTTTAGGGATCATGAAAACATGCAAACATGCCAGCAAGCATATGAAATTGTAATCTATTTCTTTGTTGTCCGGAAGTAATTGATCTGTTCAGTTTCGATATGGTTAGTACTTTTTCTTGGAGGCTATGGTTTTGTTTTCTAGTTGATGAGTTCAAGTATTTATTGTTTACCCACAAAATGGAAATCAAGAAACGGATTTCCTAAATGTTTATCGAAGTGTCAAAATCCTATTGGTCATCACTAAAATTGTGCATTTGACTTAGTTATATCATTATCTGCGAAATAAATGATTTTGTTTGGTATCTAATGATGAAGCCTTATGTGGCAAAAGATGCCGACAAATACCCCCAAAACATTAGAGAGATACTGGGTGAACAATCCCATGGACGTCCAAGGGAGTCAGGCAAGGGGTGCCAAACAATCCTGTTCAACTTCCTTTCCCTAAAAAATGAAAAGATTAAAGCTACTTTACCGGGGCCACATTGGCCCTAGTAATGCCAGGGGTCCAGCTTCCCCCCACGTATCGGGGGGCCAGTTGGTTCTTGGCACTAGCTAGAAATAGCAAAATATCTTTCCTCGCCCCACCCCTGCGAGGTAGCCCCAAATGGTGTAAAAAATACCAATCCTGATGGGTTGGCGGCGCTTGAGTCCCTGCCCCCTAAAGAAGTAGAAAAAAAAAAAAATTATTGGTTTGAGCATTATTAGCTTTGGATTTTAAAATTTTGAATTTGTATTTTATTCTTTAATAATAGTATAACTCAAAATTTTGAAAATGTAAATAAAAATAGGAACAACAAATGTAGAAAGCCACCGGCCCTCCTCGAACCCGACCCATTGCCATCTCTAGTCAAACAGGGCCACTTTAGTGTGTGTGTATTGAAGTGAAAATCAACCAAATTTGAGTTGAGCGTCCACGCTCGGCTTTAAGTTGATAGGGGTGAAAATTCACTAGAAACAAAATAGTATGTTGATGGGGGCACTTTTTTGTCTCAGTACTGCATTTGCAAGGAAAGTGTAGATTGCTTAAAAACATTCATCACATAAGCAAAAATAGACGATATTTTAAAAAATCTCCCAAGCACTCCATCAAGCTAATGTTAGACAAAAAATAAATAAATAAAGACAATGTCTAGGTGAAAGTCTAGATGTATAGATTTTGTGAGACACGTTGCTCCGCATTTAATTAATTTTGATTCTATTTTTAATGCTTGTTTGGTCCTTTTAAAGTTTTAAATTGTTTGTTATAGTGTCATTCTTCATCACACATTCACGCAATAAAATATTCTACACACAAATCAATAAAGTTTCTTTATTTTTTAACCATATAATCTCCAAAAAATACTATTCAAAACCTTTTAATTTCCCAAATAATGAATGACAAACAAGGGCTTAAAATAATATATTTTCTTTCGCCTTCACTATATTTCATTATCTTTATTCTAATATTATTGACAGACATGCAAACAGAAATTTAGAAGATGTTTGGTGGGGATTAAAATTAATTTTTTTAGTAGATTGTGGTAAAAGTTTTTAAAATGTGTGGTTGAAAAGTTGTGGGATCCATAAAAGATGTAGTTAATATTGACTATTTGACATTGATTAGATTAAATTTAGATTTTAATTCAAACCAAACAGGCACTTAGATGGAACATGTTGAATACCTCTAGACTGATCGTAGAAATTCGTCTGTAAATGCCAAATAGATTGCAATGCACACAATGAAATTGAGTATGTTAATTAACACTTACGAAAAAGGATTTGTATGACCATAAAATTCAAAATTATAATCCTTTTTCATTAGCTGAAAATATTATTGGAGAAAACTGAAAAAGACTAAGAAACTGTTTGATAGACCCAAAAAATAAGCACTATAATTTTATTCTTAAATTTCAACTACAAGTCTACAACCACATTTTAATGATAAGAAATTGTCACAAACTCCACGTAAGACATCATAGTCACGATATAATATTATTAAGGAAAATAACCAACTTGTATCTAAATTTTTGTGACTTGAAGGTTATTTACTAAAGAATCCATGGACGAATTTTTCCAATGTTTTCGTGTATATTGTTGTTCGGTAAAATCTCATAAGCATACGAGATCATTGATAAGTAATACACACCCTCACTGCACACTTTCTATATATCTGTCTCCATTATCAGCTACATGTTTTAGTTATGAATTGGAGATGAAAGGGAGGTTACAATTTAGCATCCGCTATTAGTCTTGTCATTTATTCTTGCTTCAAGCTTAGGGAAGCCTGTTTACTTATCGGGAATACAAGTGTACTAGTTTTTATAGAATTCAAATTATATAAACAAAATAGAGTTTTTGACTTGATTTATGTTAAATTATATAAGAAAGAGGTAAAAAGTGTTTTGTATTGCATTATGGACGATTGTATTAGATTTCGAATTCACCTATTGCTATCTATTTTAATTCTTGATTTATAATCTAGTTTCTTCACTGGTTTTTGACAATCGATAAATTAATGATATATAATTTTCTTTTTTAAGACAAATTAAATTTATTTTAATCACGACTCGAATCCATTCTTAACCCGAATTCGAATGATTAGAATGCATTGAATTTTAGATTTTCTATAAGATTACACACATGATGAATGTTATTCCTAACATTTATTGCACATATATTACTTTTCTCGCATTTCAAATTTATTGTGAATCACCTAATACCATAACAAGTAACTAATTATCTAATTGATAGCAAAACAATAAATAAGACAATGAGTATACAAAATTAATCAAGAAACGTGGGAAATACTAAACTGCTAGTCTTAAATTAAAATAAATAAAAAGTAGGATTTATCTTCTTCCCAAACCCAAAAAAATAAAAAATAAAAACTAAATAAATAAATAAAGGGATCTAGCCTAGCATATTAATATATAAATTATAAAAAGAATAATGAAAATATCACCCCAAATCATGAAAGAATATAAGAAATCTTATTCTTCAATTTCAAGATTGAAATTTTCAAAATCTTGATGTAATTGGCTTCAATTCCTCGTTAAGTTTCGATCTTCTTTCTTAAAATTTGTGAATTAACCTATTGTTCTTGACGAATTTTATAATATTATTATGTATCTAAAAGTTAGAGAGAGATCCTCAATGTTTCTCCCAAGTTCTTATAAGGGTCAAATTTAGGTAAATAAATCATCCCAAAATTGTTACAAATAAGAGTTTGAATTAAAAAAGGAAATTGGCTCGTCAATAGAGAATTTGGCTCGGCACACGTTCATGTATAGCTACCGCTTGCACGCAAGCATACTGCATTTCTCTCAGGTGAAGAAAAAGGGGGGTCTGCGCATGTGCTTACATTGCCCCGCACTCGTCAGTTCGCATCACTTCGTCCCTACATAGCCTTCGTTATTTTAATACTAAATTTCTCTTTTAATATCTGATTGAGATGATTCAAAGTGTATGGAAAATATAACTAAAAATGATACAATTACTAATAGAAAATTTCCAATTCGAACATTTGCTACCCAAAAAATGGGTCTTAGCTAAGGTTGATAATCCGGAGCATAACCTTTTCAACTAGAAATTAATTTGTGAAAATACTTTAATTATATTTCATTCATTTGACCTCCAATTACATCTAATTGATTCATACATGATCCCCAATCATCGTTTTATGGTCCGAATCAATTATTGGATGTTTTCACTTTGGTTCCCCAACTTTAAATTTCTTTCGTTTTTGCTCTTCTTCATTTATTTCTTTCAATTCCACCAATCCGTCTCGAATTTTACCTAACAAAATTAACATCTAATTAAGTCATAAGTCATTGAAATTTAATATAATTAATCGCATTTAACAGTCCAGATAAGTTATCAAATACCCACAAACTTTAACAAATCTTTGTCCTCAAACAAAATAAACTTTGACTTTAATTTATTTTTTTTTAAACAAACATGGTTAGATAATCAGTCTTTGGTCTTAGGATTAAACTTAAGGATCAAAACTATAAACAACTTCAAAATCATATTGCTAAAATTAAATTCTATTTATTCAATGAAAATTCAACATGTGTGTGGGAGAGAGAGAAAATTCATGTCAAGCATCATAAATTCAAAAGGTGATTTAAGTTCCAATCCCTCAATAATCAAATATTTCCTTTCTTCTCTCATAGGATTCACAATCCCAAACTTACTCTTTTTAACTATTTTCCCAATATGTAAGCTGAGTTTGAATTTATATACTAATTTTTACCCTCTATAGTTTGATTATATTTTACTAATTGCAATTCAACATATCAACAAATGAGGATTCTCCTTATTTTTTATTGCTTCAACCTCTAAAGATCAATCCGTTTAATAATTTCTTGTCAAAGGTCTAATGCTCTAAAATAAATGTTTTGAGCTTAATCAAGGCATGTAGTGCGTCTTCTACTTCGTACACCAATTTTTTTCATCTTATTTGCGGAGTTTTCTTCGTTAAACTTTGTAAACGATAGTGAGCTTTCGATTGATGACTCCCAACTCAAATGATTATAGAGCACCAAAATATTAGATATCATTGCAAGTTTAATCACTAGAATCATAAAAGCTATGAAAAGAAGTTTCACATATAAATGTTTTTCATACAATGACTAATGCAATACCACTTATTAAACACTCATTTTCAAAAATAGACCCTTAAATCAAGATTTTCACCTAATTTTCTTCTTTTTTTTTCTTTTTCTTTTCTTTTTTTTTTTTTTTTTTTAATNTTTTTTTTTTTTTTTTTTTTGTTAATGGAGGGCGGTACCTCCGAAATTTTATCAATTTGCCCTCACTTGTGGCGAAGGAATACCGTAGTACCTAATTTTCATCGACTTCTAGGGTTTTAACTAGTTGGGTTACGATTGGTAGCAAGTTTTTCCGGATGTTTTCTAGGAGTAGAATTATGGGACTCGGTCGGACCCGATAAGTTAGCACTGGATAAGACAAGATGTGCAATGTTCGCAGTGTTTGTTTTAATGGGGATCAGTTCAATAAAATTCGACTCCTAGGCCATAGGATGCACTGCTACCTTCCTATCGTACTGTCTTTTTGGGGCTTTCGCAGAGCCCCCCGCTAACGCAGAATCGGTGGTGCTACAAGAACCAAAAAGAAGAAGCTCTATGAGTTATTGAAACGATGAAATCCAAAAGGAACTAGAATTTTTGGGGCGATCCCCCGGGAATTGAGACAAGCACCTTTTGTCTACCATACACTAACAGCTCTTTTCTCTTATGATATTGCATCCACCTTCGATTATTAGCAGTTAAAGGTGCCACATCAAAGGCAATGAAATTTGTTGTGGATCCACATAAGATTTAGTAAACATGAAATCCCCATGTATTTCAATGTCTTCTTATAAAAATTCATTCATCCCCATACTATTCTAGGATTGGTTTAAGGATGTATAATTTAGTGGTTATTTAGATTTAGCATCTATGGTCCACTAATTTTGACTTATCCAAATTTTGAATCAAATTAATCCTAATGATGCAAAACATAAGTTTTGTGGGAAAAGTAACAAGTTTTTACATGAACAAGTACAAATCAACTCCAACATGCAATTTTTTCACAACTTATAATATAGCACGTGGTTCTAAATATATGCATCATAGTAGGCAAGTTTATCTAATCAAACAAACACACAATTGCAATAATAAAGTTGAAAAAAAAAATTTTTTAATTTTGAATTTTTTTGCACCCGAAGAAGAACACAAAAAAGTAGAAAGAGATAAAACTCGATATTTTTTCACCTCCAAACTTATAACAGACATTGTCCAATGCCTAAAAATATAAAATATATAAAAATTAAAGGTAAAGAAAGAAACTAAATACTCCCTTGACTTAAATCTACAGGTGGTGAATGGATTGATATATAAGTGTTGCATCACTAGCTAGGTATTTTTTCTTGTCTAATGTGTTCAAGTACCATCTTCTTCAAAATAAAAATAAAAATCAATCATAATGTGGAACGATTGACAATAAGTTCTAACACATCCTAAAAGAAAATATGGGGAGAAAATACCCAATATTACTAAAAGGGATTAAAAATAATAATAATAATAATAATAATAATAATAATAATAATAATAATAATAATAATAATAATAATAATAATAATAAACCATTAATCTTATATTCTAGAAAGCAAAAATAAATAAGAAGAAAAAAATTGGTTTACCTTCCAAGTTTGCCTCCCAATAAACACTTGCTGTAGTATGTTCCAAGGGTTGGGCTGTTCGCCCATTAAAGCAGTACGTGAGCTGGGTTCAGAACGTCGTGAGACAATTCAGTCCATATCTGGTGTGGACCTCCCCTATAGTATCGTCACCGCAGTAGAGTTTAACCACCAAGTTCGGGATGGATTGGTGTGGTTCCTCTACGCATAGGACACCAGAATATCGAACCTGATGTAGATGCTACATAGTTGGTTCTCATCCTTCAGAGACTACGAGTGTAATAGGAGCATCCGTCGACAAAAGGATGCAGTCGTTTTAGTATGTTAAGGATACATTTGTATCCACGATTGAAAATTCGTTGGATCAAAACGGCCAGTTATTAATGGAATTCCTTGTCGGCTCTCTATAAAATATTCGTTTGGCTGAGGGCTTCCAAATACATCGTAAGCTAAACCGGTACGAGCTTTTATACATGCTTCTAGAGCTACTCGGTTAGCTACGGCACCTGGCACATTACCCCAAGGGTGCCCTAAAGTTCCTCCACCAAATTATAGTACGGAGTCATCTCGAGCAAAAGCAGCTCACCGGGGTCGGATCCCCGACTCTTTGGTCTTAAGAACGCTGGTTTTAAGAATGAGTGATTGCCCTTCTCCGACCCTTACTATCCAACCTGAGAACAGACAACGGAAAGATCCATTAGATAATGAACTATTGGTTCTAAGCCATCTCTGACGATTAATCAACAATTCGAAGTGCTTTTCTTGTACATTCTTGATAAACCAGCATTTATATATAGGGTTTGATTAACATTCCATGTTCTGAGAAATATTTACCATCCGAAAAGAGGAAAAAACGGACGGCATGGGACGCATTTTATTTGGCAGTTTTTTGGATGTTAAATACTGTTGGATGGGTTACTTTTTATTGGCATTGGAAGCACAGCACATTATGGCAAGGTAACTTGACTTTAACAATCTGCAAATTTAAATTATGAAGAGAGCTTTTGATGCCTAGCTCAATTTTCTTCTTTTGACTTTGTTCTGCTTTTTATTAATTCTACAAATCTTAACATTACCTCTTTCAATGTGATAAGACTTGCATATTTATCTGATTCAAAATCAATTATGTAGACCTTTTTTACTCCTCTTCAAGCTTAATCAATTCAACTATTGGGCAATCGATGAAGTCGAAAGAATATGTGTTAATTTTATCTTCATTATTTGCCACTTCTTTACTTTGTTCTTTTATAATTAATTTTGCATTCTCTCTATGCTCTTCTTCAATAATTGATATGTTCTCGGATTGAATAGTCGGTTCACAATCTAAATACATTGGCAATGGCAATTCTTTTCTTTCAACCTCTTGAAGTATATTATATTGCCACATTTTAAATTCATCCCAATGTACACCATCTCCAACGTGCATTTTGTCTTCATCCAACTTGATGAGTTCATTATCATATTTTACAATTGCCTTCCCATTCAGCAAGGAATGACCAACTACAACCAGCATGTCTATAGATACATACTTGCACCACACATGCATGTAGCTTTCATTAGATTTGTCAATTGTTTATTTTCAACATCTTAAATATTGTCAAAATCGTAGACGCTTGAACCTCAGAAAGTCAATGAATGTATACAAAAAGTATCCAATATAATGCAATCCAAAACAAAATTCACAATATATATCTTCTACAAGCATATCGTCATCGTTCATGTTGGGATTACTTATTGCAAAAATTTTACTCTTTTACCAACATTCAAATTCTGCATATATTGCTGAATAGTACGTGAAAGAATACCAAGCACAAGATAAATGAGGGTGGGTAGCCGAAATTAACTAAACAAAATAAATAAAAAATTTCGAATCCTACATAATTTAATAAGGTTAAATTAAATACTTTAATCCCCAAAAAACAATGCAAAAAACTTGTTCGATAAAATTCTGCAAGTGTACGTGATCGTGACAAGTAATAGATTTAGTAAGTTAGGAGTACTTCTTATAGGAAATAATTTTCAATTCACGTACACAAGTTTTGCATGAAATTTAAATTACGTAAATTAAAGAGAGATTTTAATTTTATTTTATGTTAAATTACATGAGAAAGCGGTAAAAAGTATTTTTGTATCAAATTATAGATGATCATATTGCATTTTGAATCCACCTATTGCTATCTATTTCATTTCTTGATTTGTAATCTAGTTCTGTGCATGCGTTCTTGAGAAATTGATATAATGTTATGATATATTATGTTCATTTTCAAGACAAATTATATCTATCCTAATCACTAACTGAATCTATTCCTAACCTAAATTTGAATGATTAGAATTCATTAAATTTTAGATTATTTATATGATTACCCAGATAATAAATGTTATTCATAACATCTATTGTATATATGTTAATTTTTTTGTATTCTAAACTAATTGCAAGTCTTCCAACACTACAACAAGCAACCAACACTGCAAAAAAATGGGCTTCACAAGGTTTAGTGACCAATAAAACATGGTTGCTATAAAACACATTCAACAACCAACTAATGGTGGGTATAAGTTTTGGTCTAGTAAAATTGGACAAATTCTGTTATATCATTTGGATTATACTTAATACTATAATCACTGAAGTCTTATTTTCTCTATGTACAGGAAAAATTCAATGTTAATTTAAATGATCAGCAGATGGTTGAAATTGTTAAAATACATTGTCGTGAGAGATACAAAGAACCAGAAGTACGTGTAATAAAAAATATAAACAGTAAAAATTGGATGGAAAAGATCCACTACAATATAAGCCATCAATTGTTAAATCACAAGAGGATTGGGAATGAATGTGTGCACATTTTGAAAGTGATAAAGTTTTTGGTATGTTATTATACTACTTTACAATATTGTTAATTAAAGCATAATGAATGAGATGCCAAATTACTCACTTTAAGATATTGTTGTTGGATTTAAAAAATGATCTGCAGCCGGGAAACTCAATCGTTCGAAGCTTCTTTATAATCACCATGGAGGGACTAGATCATTTACCACAACTAGGGAAGCAATGGTAATCCAATAGACTTAATCTCTTGCACTTTTAATAATTAGTTTTTGGTAAACATGTTGGCTTCTAAAGTGAGTATTGGTCTGGCTTATTAAGCTATCAAAGTTGGTTGGTTAAATATCATTCAGTTTTCTTAAGCTAAAATGTGTTATTAATTGTTGTTAATATATATCACTAGTCTACTTATCATTTCTCACAATGTTAGAATTATGACCCTTTAGACGGGTTTTATTCTCTTAACTACTTTGCTAACATGTTGAGGTTATCAATAATTTGCTAATTTGACTATATTATGACATTTTCTCCTCCTTTTTTAGACTACAAATGAAGAAATAGTTGGACATATTGAGTTGTTTAGAAGGATGCATTCCACATCGAAATGATGTGATAACCAACTAGCCGAGTTTCGATGTGTAAGATATATCACTTATTACACAAAAATCTTAACATTAATATAATTTATTTTAACAACCCTTTGATACTGTATGACAAAAAGAAATGGTGGAGTTACAACAATCGCAAGCAGAGCTAGAAGATAAACCATCTATCATGGATGAAGCAGAAATATTTGCTCAAATTCTTGGTAAGAGTGCTGGGACTATTTCTAGGATTGGACCCCCTGCACGCAAATCATATAGCAATGCAGTTACAGCTCTCCCTAAATTAATGCAACAGTTGGAATTTTTTACAAAACGAGATAAAGAGAAAGATAAAGCTATTAGTGAGCTTACACAAAGTCTCGAACAACAAGCATTACTTATCCAGAGCCTTTTTGCACAAAGGGATACGAGTTAGCATCCTCCTACAGAACCAACCAATGATCCACCTCCATCGCCTCCACTGCCGCCATCAGTTGGTGCTGCAATACTATGATTATATTGTTGAAGTCACAATTTATCTTTTCGTGCTTAAATATTAGACATTTATAATTATACATTGACTATTAGCAGTTATTTGCGCAATACAATTTTCTTTTGCAGCGACATTTTTTTTTTTGCTAAATTTAATATTCTATGGCTTTCAATATTGCTAAATTAGTAATTGTGATGGTTGAAAATTGAAATATTGGACAAATTATTAGCAGGAACAAAAAAAATTAAATATAAAAGAATTGATACATACGTCTAGGAACTACATACTAGTTGATAATATTTATTTTGTAACCAAATTATGTTCACTGAAAAATAAGGAAAAATTTATTGTCCTTCACCGACCAATGATTGGTCACTAAAGTTATCAACGTTTACTGACCAACGATTGGTCCATGAAGGGTAGCACTATTCACCTACCATAGGTTGGTCGCTATTTCATTATCTTCACTAACCAACTATTGGTTATTGTTAGTGTGAAATAATTGTTTTGTCTTGGTCTAAAAGACATTTGACGATAATAAATCAACAAATTTTTCAATTTATCAGCTACCAAAAATCAAACCCTATCATGACAATATGTGGTTGTTGGAGATGACATGTACAATGACCATCCTTATTGGCGTTGAAGAGATTTACTGATTGCGAATTTGTGACCATTAAGCAACCATAGGTATATGGTTGCAAACGGGCTCCAACGATCACGAAAGAACATTTAGTGACCATCCTTATTGGTCGCTGGATGCAATTTTTTTGTAGTGCAATTATCTAATTGATGGCAAAACAATTAAATAATGTATGATGCAAAATTAATCAAGAAATGTAAGAACTACTAAGCTACTAGTCTTGAATTAAAATAAATAAACAATAAAGTTCATCTTCATCAAATAGAAAAACAGATCTATTCTAACATATTAATATATAAATTACAAATAATAATGGAAAAAAATTGCCCGTATCATGAAAGAATATAAAAAATCTTGTTCTTCAACTTCGAGGTTGAAATATTCAGAATCTTGATGTAATTGGCTTCAATTCCTTGCGAGTGCTTGAGATTGACTTCTTGTCCTTCATGAATTTTATAATATTATTGTATATCTAGAGGCTAGAGAGAGATCCTTCATGGTTCTCTCTAATTTTGTATTCATAAGGGTCAAATTTAAGTCAAGAAATCGTCCTAGATTGTTACAAATAAGAGAATAAATCAAAAAAGGAAATTGGCTCATCAGTAGAGAATTTGGCCTGGGCGTGCGTACAGCTATGCTGAATTGCTTGTGGGTCAAGAAAAGGTGGTCCGCACTCACTCGCCTAAATTGTCCACACTTGCACTGGTTCGCTTCGCTTCCTTTATGAGCAGCTTTCAATAATTTGATCATAGTTTTTTCTCCCAATATCCGATTGAGATAATTCAAAGTGTGTTTAAAAGATAACTCAAAATGCTACAGTTATTTTAGGAGTATAAATTTTCTAATTCGAATGTTTGCTACCCGAAAAATGGGTTTCAATCTAAGGCTAAAAATCTAGAGCATATTTTTTTTTTGTGCTAGAAATTGATTTGTGAAAATAATTTAACTATATTTCACACCTTTGACCTCCAATTGCATCCATTTGATCATATGTAATCTTTAGTCATTATTTTATGGTCTGAATCAACTATTAAATGTTTACAATTTGATCTCCAAACTTTGAATTTCCTTCATTTTTGCCATTTTTCGTTCTTTTCCTCCAATTCCATCAATTTGCCTTGATTTTATCTAACAAAGAAAATTAATATCAAAATAAAACCATAAATCATCAAAATTTATTATAATTAATCCCATTTAACTGCTCAGATAAGTGTGTAAACAATTGTATATTTTTGGTCATTGACAAATTTAGCTAAAGAACTATTGTGACTTCTATTGTAATTAAGTGTACAATATCGAAAATAAGTATTAAAGTATACCTATGAGTTTTAATGCTTGATTCTACATAGACTATTATTTAACCTTTAATTTAATATTCACTACAAAAAAAATGGCTTCAGGCACGGATTTCTCGTTCTTGAAATCACGATATCCTTTGCTATTACTCTTTAACAACAGAATATTAGCAACAACAGATTCTTTGTTAATTTGAGGACCATTGATAGTTACCAACGGATCACACCGTAAGTAAGAGTAAACATTTTACCAACGATTATATGTTAAACGGTTATATGAGGCATGAAATATTCGTTGGTAAAGAGATAACATAGTTACTAATGGAAAATCTGTAGCTGATTATCGTAGTTGAAAGTGAATTAGTTTTACCAACAGATAATTCGTTTTTAATTAACAACGGATTGCATTCGTTGATAATTTCGGTACATCACCTATGAAATATTCGTAGGTGAAATATCCAAATGTTAAACGGTTACATGAGACACGAAATATCCGTCGGTAAAGAGATATCATCGTTACCAATGAAAAATTCGTTGCTGATTATCGTGTTGAAAGTGAATTATTTTTACCAATGGATAATCAATTTCTAATTACCAATAGATTGCATTTGTTGATAATTTTTCACAAGTGAAAAGCTGTATTTTAGTAGTGATTCCTAATTCCTAATTGACAAAAAATAAATAAAAATGTTTGATTAATTACCTAAATTATCTAATTTTACTAAACCTATCTAAAATTGTGTAATATACTCAGATTAGGGTTTTACTTATGAATGATCAAAATGTTAGGACTCAGGATTTCATCTAGTTATCACATTTAATTCACATCTCAAAGTCATTCCCATTGTATTATTCGGTCGAATTCTTTCTAATTAATCAATTCACCACTTTCGAATTCAAAATTAATCATATTTAGCTAAGTCAATTCACCACGTCTTTATATGAATCTAAATAAGTCTTAACAAAATTCAGTCTCTGTTTTACCTATCCAATTAATGACCGCGACAACCATAAAAGCGTATCTCTATCTTTTTATCCAAATTATAAAATTTTACTATGTGATCTAAATTTATAATTTACTTTTCGTTTTGTTACAAGTTTACAAATCCATTCAATAATGACCAATTATCTTAAAGCATTAATAATTGTAAGTAAAATCAAATAAAAGAATTAAACCACAATAATCTTGAAAATTGAAAATGAAAAAGAAGAAGGAAAAAAAGAAGAAGGTTACATTAAATTATATTGTTTGTCCTAACTATAAATTTAACTGGTCATATTGATGAAAGAAAAAAAAATAAAAATAATGGAGTTCATCACCAAGTTTTGAAATAAAGACGAAGAAAATAATATGGTCTTTCATAAAGAATCGTGTTCTCCAAACCCTAACCTCGAAAATAATAGAGTTCATCACCAAGTTTTGAAATAAAGACAAAGAAAATAATATGGTCTTGCATAAAGAACCTTGTTCTCCAAACCCTGACCTTGAAAACCTTAGAAATTGCCCTTTGAATCTTTATTTGTAATATGTTTATGTCTAAAATTGTATGTCCCAATATAAAAAAATAAACAAGCCCCTCTTTGGGCTCCATTTTATTCAAAATATATTTTTCTTTCTCCTCTTTTTAACCACACATTATACAATAAAATAATATTACATGTAAACAAAAAAAATTTCCTTCATTTTTAACAATGCATTTTTCAAAAATACACTATTCCAAAATGCATGTTTTTTCCCAAAACCTGTTAAAATGGAGTCCAAACGAGGGTTAAAATTATATATAGCGCTCTAAAAAGGAGTCCAGAGATGTATTGAACAAGAGTTTGAGTCAAATTCAGTTTTCTGAAAATTTCCCCCATTTCTTGCCTATGTTATCACTCCCTTTTAGGGGCTGCGATCGCATAACTTTGTAAATTTACATGTTGTAAATTAAGTTTTATGCTTGTGATAGCTCACCGTTTGGCCCTTGGGATCATTCTTTCATTGTACTACATTTTGGTCCTTAAATTTTATTCTCTGTTCAGCCCAAGTTTTCATATAATTACATGAAAGGTCCTTCAACTTTCAACTTTGACACAATAGTTCTCAATTTCCAAATTTTTTATAACTTCAATTCATTTGATCAAAACTAGCACATTTTTCATCCATTCACGTCCAAATCAGATTTTCTCCTAAATTAATTATTAAATAAGCAAAATCGAATATTTTTTCAATATAAGCACCTTTGACCTCAATTTTTTGTACCTTCAACGTGGTCAACAAATTCCGATGCCTCTCATGTCCACATAAGCTGAATTTATGCACACTAAGACAAATCGTTAGCCACACGTGGCTTTCTCCGATGGTGGTGGAGCTAGTGCACGCAGTTCGACGATCAATTCAGTTGACATTATAAGTATTTGAGCGTGGGAGGTACTTTAGATGTGTGCCTCTTACGTAAAAAGAGGTTCGACTTTGGGGGAAAGATAGTAATGGTAAGCGTCTAAACTTGTATTACTTTTGAGATGCCACATTGTGTAAGTTTTTATAGTAGAAGTGTATGGATACTAACCATAGGATGAAAGTATACGTGATGATCGTCATGTCAAAGGCATCAATCATATGCATTTAATGCTAATATCATTTGGTTGTCCAAAAGTCTGATGACATAAGATTTAGACTTGACCCGATGGGCTAAATAGGGCGACGATAACAATGATTTGTCATATCAATTACTTACTATGGAAATCACCGACTAAGGATTGCATAAACAACTCTTACTTAGCCCCTTTCAGCCTTGCCCACCATAAGGGTTCGATTCTCCATATGGGTCCAGCAAATGGGTTTAGCTTTCCATAGAGGTTTGGCCAAATTGCCTCTTGGGGGTTGAATGGTGTGTTGGCCCAAGTTTGCCTATAGTGTAACTGTCAAGTAGAAGTTTTTGAAATCTCGTTGGAAGAGTAACAAACACTCCCAAATGCTCATTTTTTAATGGCTCAAATAAGTATAACACTTATCAAGACTCTTGATTAATTAGATAATTTCATCTATTTTCAAACATGGGATGAGATACCATCACCAGTCACCAATTATGTTCAAGTGTCCCATACAGTATTTCTTGGTTATTACTCATAGAGGTCAAGTGGGTTGGGCCCTCGTTTTGACTTATTGCAAGTTGCAATTTCCGTTTCACGTAAGACTCTAATGGACTTTACATTTTCCTATTCTCTCTTAGTCCATCCTCCACATGCAGTAATTTTCAACCAGCCGTTAGTAACTGTCCATAAAAAGTGTAATGCTATTTAGTGCTATTGACACTAAGTTGAATTAATCAAATGCATATGAAAAGAAGCTTTAAAGAGAGGAATGTGAATAGTAAAGAGCAAGAAAACTAATAATAAATGGAAGTTTCTAGAATTTCATGATGAGCAAGCAAAACAAAAATAAAATATATAAAATAGAAATTTCTAGATTTCTTTAGCAATTAAATAAAATTATTTAGTAGTAAAAAATGTGGCTTCCACCGCCATTATGTATCTATATAAACTGAGGCTGCCACTTTGAAAAATTAGTAGCCAATTGAATTAGAAAGAAAAGCCTCAAGCCTCTCATTGTAATAAACCCACTTTGTGAAATTCTATTCTAATAAATTACAAATTCCTTCTTTCATTATATAGTCCATTAAAATTTATCCCTACTATTTTCAATCTATAAAAAATTATCCCATACAAACTTGTTTGGTAAAGTTTAAAAGCCAATTAAAATCAATTTTTTGACCGTTATTTCACTATTTCAACCGTAATTTTTGAATTCTTCTCATACAAGTAGGACTCACTTTATCTCTAACGGTCAAAAAATCAATTATCAAAATTCCTATCAAACAGGCACTTAAATCATTTAATCTATTCACTTCAAAAAACCTTTAGTGATCTCAAAAAACGAATGCCTCAAATCATATTGAAAGGAAAACAACATTGAATTGTTTATAAGAACATAACACAAATCAAAATATATATTGATTGAAAAGTAACGGGAAAAAACATTGTACAATAGTACAAGCACAACACATCTGTCTCTTTTGTCATCATACACTAATTATTAAAAAAAAAAAAAGGTTAAACTCCAACCTTGAAGGCTCTCACCGTCCTGTCCCTAGAGTTTTGTGAAGAAGGTAAATCGCGGGATGTGCCCCCAGCAAGTCAGAGAACAAGAGTTGTATGTACACTGCACCTACAAGAAGTCTAATTCCATATTTCAGGAATCGAACCCTCACATTGCGGCAGCCAGTAAGGTGTGAGATAACCTCACTCCTGTCTTTTGCACCACTAGACTATGTCCCACTAATTATTCTACTATATTTCAGCTATTAGAGTTTTAAAAAAAAAATTCTCAGATTAAATAAACTTGCATCATAAAAACAATAAATACTTATGATTTTAATCAAACAAACATAAAGATAAAGGAGAATTCCTTTTCAAAATTAAACCAAAAAAAATAAAAAATAAAGGAGAATTCCTTTGTCTTTACTTCATTTTCTAACTCGATCAATTTTAGATGTCCTTCATCATAGAATTTCCTCTTCTTTCACGTATGCACCACCACCTCCACTCCTAATGTGTCCAACTATCTCTCCATTTATTGGTTGATTCCATATAGAACAATCAGAGCCAGTCTTGAGGCGAGGCAGATGAGGCCTGCGCCCTCAAGGCCAAAGCTGGAAGGGGGCTTTTTTTTTTTTTTTGCAATTAAATGAGAAAACTAAAATCTCCCCCACCGACTCTAGTCTCCAGCTCACCTCTCCTCTTGCATGGAGATATATGGGACGGACCCACAACTTTTTTCCTTCAATAATTGCGAGCACCATTTCTAGTTGCAGAGCTCGAGAAAGAGGGGAGGAAGATGATGAAATTTTGAAATTGGGTCTTTTTTTCATTTTTAAGTTTAATTTTTGTGTGTTTCAACTTCCAAATTCAACAATTTGATGTCGGAGCTCGACATCGCAGTCGCATCTCGCCTCTGTGCTCTAATCGGACCGACGATGGTGATGACGACCACTCCCTTAGGTAGTGATTGGTTATCGTAGGATCAATTGCGACCTGGTGGCTTATATGATTGGTTATTATAGGATCAATTGCACATGCGCACGTGGTAACTATATTGAAACTTTAATTGTGAGATGATTGAGATATTTTGTAATTATCTGTTATGATTGAGATTGTTTAACTGATATTTTGAAATATTGTTGGTTTTGTCATTTTATAATATAAAATTTTTTATAATATATTTTGTTTGTTTTTTATTATTTAATTTTAAGTTAACAATTGGTTGCATAATACACTGTTAAATTTTGTATTAACATTGACTTTGGGGCCTAATTTAACGAAGTTCGTCTCAGGCCTTGAAAATCACAGAACCGGCCCTGAGAACAATGTCCATGTTTGGTCATGATTAAAATCTGATTTTAATTTAAATCAAAATCAAATAATCAATATTAATCACATGTTTCACGACATCTTCAATCAGAATTAACTCCCTATTTGATTGAGATAAGAATCCGCCAACACGAGTACTAAATTCTTAAAGCAACTTTCTTGTACTTTTGTCTTTACTTCATTTTCTAATAAGTCTTTACCAAACCATTTCCTCTTCTTTTACATGTATACTGCATACATGACCACCACCAACCATAATATGTCAACTGTCACTTAATTTCTTGGTGGTCACAAAGTAGGTGGCCCCTTCATTTATTTCTTATCAACCGACTCTATCTAGAAGTAAATCTGAATCCACAGGACTCTTTAATTAGTCAACACATCATGTCTCTTCATTTTCCTCTAGTTCTTTTGTCACGACTGACATCAATGAAAATTGAGTCTCGATTTTACACAATTCTTTTAGATTATAAGATGATAAAACTTTATTTTTAATTATATATTTTATTGGACTCATTTTTATCCGTAGATTTGATCAAATTTTATTAAAATTGACTAAAACTTGAAATGTGTGTTTATAAAGTTGATAAAAGTTGTGGACTTATTAAATATATTAAAATTGAAATTGGACCTAAATAAAAGTTGATAAAATTTGGGCAAATCTTTATGAAACAAGCACTAAATAGAATATGTGTATGTCTAAGTTGTCGAAGGGACATATCTTTTCATTCTCTATCTCCTAAATTTGTGCAAGAGTTTCGTTAAAATTATACGCAAGCAATTTCCATGAAATCACATGGCCACCGATCTTTCATATTAAATTGTCTTCATACAAATATTCATCTCCCGTCTATATATACTGAAACATTTGGCTTTTTTTCATTTAAACTATCTGTTTCTTTTTCCAAGACGTTAAATTTAATAGTAATCATGCTAAGAAACAAAAATCACATATAATAAATTGATAGTTCAAATCCATACCTGCGGAAGATATCGTACAAATATTAATAGCTACATCTTTCCCTCCTTACTCTTCAAAAAGTATTAGCCATCAATGTGGCAAGCTAATAAAATAATATGAAAAGGAAAGGGGAGCTAACCTTTATATAAGAAATTGTTGAGCCGTCCCATTATGATTTAAACTCTAATTAGGGTTTATATGTATTTTCGGCTCACATACTTAAAATTACCACACTATATAACATATAACCCTAAGGTGTAAAACAATCAAATTGATCACTTAATGTATTTGAGCAAAATTTAGGGAAGCCCGTATTTACCAATGACACCTTACACAATATGATTCGGTGCAATAAGAATGTTAACACCGAGCATAGAAGTCGTTACATCAATTAAACGATGTAAGACCACTCCACAACTACAATGCCAACATTCTTATCGACACGGATCCCCATCCTCCAACCAATGTAGTAGTATGTGGTATGAACTTAACACCAAATGTGATAAAAACTGTGCTAATTCATATCGGTTCTTACAATGCTTCCAATCAAAATAAAGCCACATTTCTCTAAAAGAGACTCGTATTATGTATTTATCTGTCATATCTTGAAATCATAATAATGTCACAATAAAAAATAAATAACCAAAAGTATGCTAAAAATAATTCATGGATAGGGGAAAATGTATTTTATTATTGAAAAAATATTGTATCCAAAAACATATGGGTTGCCGGCAAACCCTGTAAAGGGATCAAGCCAAAACGTAGTCCTTTTACACATATATAACTCCCACAAACCCAAAACATCAAAGATTTCTACAATACCCATATTAACATGTGTCTTAAAAATATTTGGAACGAGTCTCTTAATCAAAGATCTGCAATCATCGTCTCTGTATTGATATGCTCTCTATTCATCTGCCCTTCCTTGACTGTCTTTACCCATCAAATATTTGACTTCAGTATACTTTGACCCACCAAAATTTAAAAAAAAAAAAAAACACTGCTGAGCTATTATAACAATAGATAGTGATTGACCTCGAAATGGAATCAACAACTTTCAATCCAGAAATGAAATTTCTTAACTAAACGGATTGGATTATAGCCCCATAACATGCCATAAATTCAGCTTGCATAGTAGAAATGTCACTAGAGTCTGTTTAACACTTTTCCAAGAGATAGCACCATCAGCTAACATGAAAATATAACCTGAGGTTGATTGCAAATCATCTTTACATCCAGTATAATCAGAATCTGAGTACCCTACCACTTTAAGGTGATTTGAACGCTGAAATGTAAGCATATAACCTTCATTTTTTTTCAAGTATGTTATAACTTTTTTAGCTGCTTTCCAATGCTCTTTTCCTTGATTTGACTGAAACCTACTAAGGACACAAACTGCGTACGCTATATCTCGTATAGTGCAAACTTGAGCATACATTAAGCTCCCCACAGTATTAGCATATGGTATTATCTTCATAGATTCCCTTTATAGCTCATTTCTTGAACACCGAGCTTTATTAAATTTATCCCATTTTATGATAAGTACATCATCAGGTGCACAATTCTGCATATTGAACCTTTCTAAAACACATCGTATACATTAATAAGCCATGATTTCTATCATGATATATTTTAATGCCAAGAACATAAAAAGCTTCTCCAAGATCTTTCATCTCAAAATTGTCAAACAACAATTTTTTTTCTCATGAAGTAACCTTTAGTCACTGCTAGTAAACAAAATATCATCAATATACAAGACAAGAAAAATAAAATTTCTCCCACTGATTTCGAGATAAATGCATTGATCAACTCTATTTTTGACAAAACTTTCACGGGGTGTCTTTCTTCTTTGCACAGAAAGGGACACTGTGCGGCAGTAGACTGCTTCACTAGACTACCTTCTGTCTTTTCTTGGTCGCGTCGAGATGAAAGAAAATTTGATTACAATTTTGTAGAAAGCTTACAATAGAGAATTTGAATACATTGAAAGTAAATTGAACATTGATTGATGAAAACTGAACATTACAATTGACGAAAGTAGAAAATTACAATTTTTGGTGCAGGGGGTGGACACCAGTGAGTTTGAAAGATTTTTGAATGACTAATACCCCCTATAATAGCATTCTGAACAAAAACCTAAGTGACGAGAGTATACGTTTAAAAGACGAGAAATCATACTAAACGTTTACTAATATCAGAGTTATTTTACATCTGAAATAACTATTACAATGAAAAGAAAATTACAACTCAAACTTGAAGTAATATTTACAATGTGTGGCTTAAGTTGGGCAAACTACGGCTATGATAGTGTCAAGGGGCTAAGTAAAGCTGCGATCCTTGACATTCTCCCCCATTTGTTTTGGCGACGTCCTCGATGCCATCAATGTATGATATGCTTCAATTAATGATTTGAAGGCTCCGAGATCTTTTTCTCTTTTCCAAGTATTCTCCTCGTTGCTGCATCCAATCCATTTGACCAAATACTCCTGATGATCTTTTCTAGAAGCTCGAGTGATTCAATGGTCAAGAATAGTTTCAGCAACTTTCTTTCCAGCTTTCTTCAGTTCAAACACAGGTCGCTTTGGCTCATTTCTAGATGCGTCCTCCTTATCCACAAAGTATGGCTTCAACACACTAACATGAAGAACTTTGTGGATATTACACCATGAAGGGAGTTCAACTCCGTATGCAACTCTTCCAATCCTCTTCACGATGGGTAATGGTCCAATGTATTTTGGTGACAATCTTGAGTCCTTCCCTCTTATTGGTTTGTAAACATTTATGTCGGGAAGTTTAACCATTACCAGATCTCCAACATTGAATTCAATGAAACGGCACTTTAGATCTGCAACCTTTTTATACCGTTTTTGAGCTTTCTCAAGATTACTCCGAGCAATTTCAATATTTCGTTCCACTCTCCAGAAAAGTTCTTTGCTTGAGGGGACTTGGTACTTCGTTCGATGTCCACTGTATGAGGGAGCAGTGGTTGCTGGCCAGTATCAATCTCAAAAGGACTCTTATTGGTGGAAGAGCTCTTTTGGGCATTAAAGCAAATCTGAGCTGCATCCAAAAGTTTTACCCAGTTTTTCTACGAAGTAGAGATAAAGTGCCGAAAATATTCTTCTAGCATAGAATTGAAGCGCTCCGTCTGTCCGTCAAATTGTGGGTGAAAACTAGAACTCATGCTCAAAGTTGAACTAAGAAGTTTGAACAACTCAGTCTAAAATATGCCAGTGAAACAAGGATCTCGATCACTGACAATGTCCTTAGGCAGTCCCCAGTATTTGACAATATGTTTGAAGAAGAGTTGAGTTGTCTCTTCCACGGATACATACTTAGGCGCTACAATGAAAGTTGCATATTTTGATAGACGGTCCACCACGACGATGATAGTGCCAAAATCCTCAACTTTTGACAACCCAATAATGTAGTCCATCGATACACTTTCGAATGGCTATGTTGGGACGGAAAGGGGCTCCAGCAAGCCCGTCTTTTTCTGATGATCTGTCTTATCTTGCTGATAAATAAGACAAGTTTTTACTTATGTTGCAATGTCGTCCAGCATTTGAGGCCAGTAGTATACACGTTGCAGTAGTGCACAAGTGCGTTCCTCTCCGGGATGTCCTGCCCAAATTGTGTCATGACATTCTGTAATTAGTGATTTCCTCATATCTCCGACCTTAGGAATATATAGGCGGTCTCCCTTTGTCTTCACTACTTTCCCATCGAGCCAAAACTGTCAAGTTTTACCCTGCTTGATGAGGTCGACCAAATATTGGGTAGTCAGGTCCTTCTCCAAAAGTGCCCGAATTTGGTCTCTAGTGTTCGTGGAGACGGCGCTTCCTGAAAGAGCAGCTACGAAGCAGATGGCAACCAAATTAGCCCGTCGACTAAGAGTATCAACAACATGATTACTAGAGCCGGGACGATACTCTAACATAAAATTGAACTCTGAAATGAATTCCTGCCAACGAGCCTATTTGCTCGATAGTTTTGGTTGGGACATGAAGTGACTAACTGTAGTGTTATCTGTCTTTACAATAAATGGAGACCCAAGCAGATAGTAACGACATCCTCTGAGACAATGGACTACTGCCAACAATCCTTTTTCGTGTGCCGAGTAACGACGTTCTGTCTAGTTTAACTTCCGGCTCTCATATGCTACCGGATGTCCTTCTTGCATGAGGACTCTACCAAGTGCAAAATCTGAAGCATCTGTATGAACTTCAAATGGTTTAGTTATATTCGGTAAGGCTAAAATCGGGTTCGTCAACATGGACTTCTTCAACCTTTCAAAAGCAGTTTGACATTGAGTTGACCAATCCCAATCCTTATCCTTCTTTGTCAATTCGGTAAGTGGCAGTGCAATTTCTAAGTAGCCTTTCACAAATCTTCAATAGTAATTGCATAACCCAAGAAATGAACGTACATCATGTACGATTTTTGGTGGTTGCCAATCTTTAATGGCTGTAACCTTCTTCGAATCCATGTTGATTTTACCTTGTTCAATGATGTGACCCAAGAAACTGATAGATGTCTGAGCAAATGAGCATTTAGACGGCTTGGCATAGAGTTCATTTTCTCGTAGCCGATTAAAAACTTGCCTCACATGCTGGACATGTTCCTTCAATGTCTCGCTGTAGATTACTATGTCATCCAAGTACACTACAAAAAAATCATCTAAGAACCTATGAAGTACCTGATTCATCATAGTACAAAATGTCGCTGGAGCATTTGTCAAACCAAAAGGCATCACTTTAAATTCAAAGGCTCCATATCTGGTTACCACCGTAGTCTTTGCTTCGTCTCCCTCCTTGATCCGAACTTGCCAGTATCCGGACCTAAAATCAATTTTTGTGTAGTACTTCGCCCGACTTAGTTGATCGAAGTAAATCAGTAGGATAGGATAGCTATTCTTTACAGTAATCTTGTTGAAGGCTCGATAGTGCAGCACATCCTAAGAGAACCATCGACCTTTTTCTAAAACAATGCAGGAGTTCCATATGGCGACTTCACCAGCACAATGATTCCACTCTCCAACATTTCTCCCAATTGCTTCCTAAACTCTTCAAGCTCAGGCTGAGACATACGGTATGGTGCCCTAGCAGGAGGTTTGGCGCCTGGAATAAGTTCAATCTCATAATCAATCGTCCTCCTTGGTGGCAATTTCTTTGGTAATTCGTCCGGCATGATGTCCTCAAATTCTTTAATAAGCCTTTTAATGAGTTTTGGAATGAGACCATTCGCCTCTTCGATCTCTTCTAATCAAAGAGTGAACAAAAAAGAAGGTTCATTTCTCTTAAAACCCTTGCTAAATTGCATGGCTAAGATACTCTTCTCGCCCATCCTCCCAACCTGTGTAGGGATGACACACGGCTTATTACCTATCATCATTAACGAATCGGGCGAAGTAGCTTGAAATCATCCATCTGAACTGCAGATAAATTTGTCCTTTCCTTGAAAGGACCTGTTTTGATCAATACCGATTTCACTACTCCAGCTATTGGTTGAGCAGCGGAGTTGATTGCTATGACTTTTCCACTACCCTTTTCCAGAACAAGTCAGAGCCGCTCTATTTCGGTACATGCAAGGTAGTTGTGGGTAGCACCAGTATCCACCATAGCCTTAATTGGCTTCTCATTGATTTTTGCATCAATGTACATTAAGCCTTTGACCCTACAAATTCGAGCCTTCGCTTTTTCCATCTTTACCTCTTTCGATGGGACATCGTCTTTTTGAGCAATAGATGCGACAGTGTGTTGCACCGATATGAAAATGCCCCAACTACGCCCTCATCCTCTTCGGAGTCGATCTCGCTATGACAATTAGCCTGTGGGGCCTCTTTCTTTGAACTCGACCCGCGACTTACTAACTAACAATATGCATTCACCATCCGCTTCTGAGGACACTCCGACACCCGATGAGGTCCTTCACATAAAAAGCACTTCAATTTGAGAGTGGCATCAGTTCGGCCCTCCGTTGCTTTTCCTTTGTTCCAGTTGTTACTATTGCTGCCGTTAAAATTTCCTTGACGGTTATTATGATAGTTTCCCTGAAAGCCAGGGGTGCTTTGATAGGCTCCTTCTCTATTCTGAGAGTAACTCTCTCCCCCATTTGGGTTCGAACTCGGTCTGTAAGATCTGTTACCACCTCCAATTGCTTGATTACTCCCCGAAGGTCGATCTTTTCTAGATTCTGTTTGGTAGTCGCTCAAGCATTCAGCAGCTCCCATGTCCATGCTCAAATTGGTAACTTTCTGTCTTTGAAGTTCCGTGCGTGTCCATGGTTTCAACCCTTCCATAAAGGTAAAGAGCCTATCCTTTTCCGACATATCTCAAATATTCAGCATATGTCCTGAAAAAGATTTCACATACTCCCTGATAGAGCTTGTGTGTTTCAGGTCTCAAAGTGCCCGTCGAGTGTGATACTTGACATTTTTCCGGGAAAAACTACGATCTGATCGCTTCCTTGAGGAGATCCCAAGAATCTATTCGAACCCTATGGGCCTGAATATCAGGATATTTGGTTCGCCACCATAGTTTTTCATCTCCACCCACATACATGGTAGCTATAGTTACCTTTCTAGCTTCGTCCTCGATCGAAGCTGCGAGAAACTACTGTTCCATATCAAACAAGAAGTTTTCGACTTCTTTTGCATCACGTGCCCCTCCATAGGTACACGGTTCAGGAATTCTGAGTCTAGGAGCATAATTAGGTACGGGAACTTGCCCATTACCCACCGCACGTTGGAGTACCCGTAATTGAGCTCTCAGCGCTTCCATTTCATCCTGCAGATCAGGAATGATTGCAGCAGCTTCAGTCATTGCTGCGCAAGCCCTTTGGCTTGCATCTAGTTGGATGTGTAATCCATGAATCTCAGATTTGGCCATCTTGACTTTTTCCTCGAGACCTTCCAAAGTAAAGCACAACCTAGGAGTTGTCTCATCAAGCACATACACGCACTATTTAGTAGTACCCTTCTTTTGAGGCTCTACCACTTCAGTGGTGTGGGATGTAATTGGATCCATAGCTTTCTTATCGAGGGTCGTGAGCCACAGCTCTGATACCAACTTTCACAGGGTGCCTTTCTTCTTAACACAAAAAGGGACACTGTACGACAGTAATCTACTCCACTAGACTACCTTCCACCTTTTCTCGGTCGCGTCGGGACGAAAGAAAATTTGATTACAATTTTGTAGAAAAGTTACAATAGAGAATTTGAATACATTGAAAGTAAATTGAACATTTATTGATGAAAATTGAACATTACAATTAACGAAAGCAGAAAATTAAAATTGCTGGTGTAGGGGACGAACACCAGTGAGCTTGAAAAATTTTTGAATGACTAATATCCCCTATAATAGCATTCTGAACAAAAATCTTAAGTGACAAGAGTAGACGTTTAAAAGACGAGGAATCATACTAAACATTTACTAATATCAAAGCTATTTTACAATTGAAATAACTATTACAATGAAAAAAAATTACAACTTAAACTTGAAGTAATATTTACAATGTGCGGCCGAAGTTGGGCAAACTATGGCTGTGATAGTGTCAATGGACTAAGTAAAGCTGCGGTCCTTGACACCAAGGGAAGTTACAATCTCATCAAACTTTAAATTCCACTGTTGAGATGCTTTCTTGAGGCCATGATTTATTTAACTTGCATATCAAGTTTTCTTTTTCCTTAACAACAAAGCATTCAAGTTGTCTCAGGTAAACCTTTTCAGAAAGTTCTCCATTCAAAAATACTATCTTAACATCCATCTGATGAAGTTCCAAATTATAGTATACCACAAGTACCATAATAAATTGAAAAGAATCTTTCGATGAAACAGGTGAAAAGGTTTCAATATAATCGATTTCTTTTCGCTAAGTAAACCCTTTTGCAACTAATTTTGCTTTCTTTCATTCAAAATTTCCTTTCAAATCCAATTTGCTTTTGAAAATCAACTTATATCTATAGCTTTAGCATCTGGAGGAAGTTCCTAAATTCTATTCTGTTCCATAGAACTCATTTCATCTTCCGTAGCATTTATCCATTTATCTGCCTCAGGACTTATCAATGATGGATTATAAGTAACAAGATAAACAATAGGCTCAATAATAAAATCGCTCTCCATTAGATAGCTAATGTAATCATTTAGCAATACAGACCTCCTTTCTCTTTGCGATCTCCTAACTTCTTGGAGAAATTGGAAGTTCCTTTTGATTCCTTGGTTCTTTATTAACAACTTCAACTGGTTGAGAACCAACTTTTTCCTGTATAATACAAACTGGTACAACAACTTGATTTGGTTCAACAAAAAGTTCTCTCAATGTAGAACTCATACTATCACCAAAATCATTCTCCAGAAATTTTGCAGTGCTGTACTCAACAATTCTAGTACCACGATTTAGACAATAGAACTTATATCCTTTTGATCTGTCCAAGTACCCAATAAGATAATCAGGAGTGGATTTCGAGCCTAATTTTTTTTCAAAAGGATTATAAATCCTAACCTTGGCTAGACATCCCCCAAACTTTGAAATGAGCCAAATTGGCTTACATTATGACATAATTCGAAAGGTATCTTTGCAACAGCTTTACTTGGAATTCAAGTCAAAATATACATAGCAATTTTTAAGGCTTCATCCTATAGATATTCTAGCAAATTTGTTCTACCTATTATGCTCATAACCAAATCTTTCAGAGTCTATTATGTTTTTCAGAAATGACATTCTGTTCAGGTGTCCCTGGCATGGTGTATTAAACACTATTCCACACTCTTGTAAAACCTTTACAAAATCACTCAAGTTTTGACCAGACTCGTCATACTTTCCATAGTACTCACCACTACAGTCAGATATTACAATTTTGATACTTTTTTCACATTGTTTCTCTATTTCCATTTTGAAAATCTTGAATTTGTCAAGTGCACGGGATTTATTATTAATCGGGTAAACTTATCAATATCATGAGAAATCATCTACAAAAGTTATGAAATATGTGTTCCCACATATGATGGAAGGCAAAGGTTCACTAATTTCAGTATGTATCAAGTCCAAAATACCTACTAGTGGAACCTTTCCTTGTAGACTTAATTAGCTTTTCCCTTACACAATCCACACGTGTCAAAATCAGAGAAGTCTAAGGAGGAAAGTATCTCAACTTTTACCAATCTTTCTATTCTATCCATTGAAATGTGACACAACCGCTTATGCCACAACATAGAAGACGATTCACGAATTAGAGTCCTTTTTTTATACATTGGTAACACACGATACTCCATCAAAAGGAGCCAAAGACAATTTATATAAACCATTACATAAAAGGCCATTCACAATCAAACGAGAATTATTAAACAACTTAACCATCCCATTATCAAAATTAAAGGAAAAACCACAAGCATCAAGTTTGGATATAGAAATTAAATTTCGTCTCATTTACGGTACAAAAACTGTATTTTCAAAGCTATATAAATACTAGACTCCAAGAACAACTTTATTTTTCTTATAAATTCAATCTTCACTTGAACTCAATTTCTAACACACAAGCTCACTTCATTCTTACTTGGTCTTTGTTTGCTTGTGAACCCTGCAAAGAATTCGCAATATGAATACTAGCTCCCGAGTTTAACCACCAAGAATTCAAAAGTACATCTAAAAAAAGACTAAAAGCAAACTAAGGCCAAGGAAATACCTGCAGAATTCTTCTTTTTTTCTAACCAAGTTTTAAACTTAAAACAGTCTTTTTGCCAATGACCCTCCTATTTGCAAACTTGCATTGATCATTTTTCTTTATAATTCCTTTGGGACCACTAGAAGTCGACCTTTCAAAATTTGTATTCTACTGATTTCGGTGTGACTAATTGCCATTACGAAACTTAGATTTATGGTTATGCAAAGACCTCTTGCTTTTGTGATGGCTGAAAAGCTAATTGCACAGTTTCAACTAAGGATGGCAAAAAGGCTCGAGGGCTCGAGTCGCCCGTTGCCCGACCCGCAAAAAGCTTGAGCCGACCCGTGTAGCTCGCTAGCCGGATCGGAAAAAAAACCAGTTATAGCGTAAAAAGGCAGCTAGCTACTACCTTTTAAAGGGAGAGAAAAAAAAAAGGGGAAAAAATTGAGCCGGCTCGGCTCAGCCCGTTTTGGCTCGGTAAGGCCCGAGCCTCGATTTCTTGGCCTAGCTTTTGCTCGGCTCGGGCAAAAAAGGATTGTCTTCAAAAAGCTTGAGCCGAGCTCGAACCTTGATTTTCAGCTCGTGAGCCGACTCGTCTCGGCTCGTTGTCATCCCTAGTTTCAATAGCCTTACGCCACATCCTAAACTCCTCTTGGGCACAAACTACAATAAGGTCATTTAAATCTCATTTATCCCTCTGAGCATTGTATGCAACCTTAAACTGATTAAACTAACTAAGAAGGTTATTTAAAACACGATGGACTAGGAAATGTTCTATAATGGGAATATCAAGAGCCTTTAATTTAGATGATATATTTATCATCTTCATAACGTGCTCCCTAACACTACTTGTACCATTATATCTCATATTCACCAATTTGTCCATCAAATTTCTAGTTTCAGCTTTATAAGACTCGACAAATTTCTTTCCTAGAGCATTTTCACTGTCTAGAACAGCACCCATAATGGAATCAGATATAGAGCGCTTAATAATCTTCAAACAAAGTTTGTTGGCATTTTCCCACTTTTCATACCCAGCCACATACTCAAGAATGCTCTTATCTGTGGATTTCAAGAGATCCTTCTACATTGCAAAATCCAAGCCCTAAAGACCAAGTTTTATTTCTATGCCTC
Source organism: Olea europaea var. sylvestris (assembly GCF_002742605.1). Classification (NCBI taxonomy): domain Eukaryota; kingdom Viridiplantae; phylum Streptophyta; class Magnoliopsida; order Lamiales; family Oleaceae; genus Olea; species Olea europaea. The sequence continues at coordinate 420,337 of NW_019236492.1, forward strand.
GTTTACATCTCACATAATAATTCTTAGTCAAGGTTTCAATAGCAGACAATTGACTCGAAAGAGATAATGCATTATAAATTGTAGAAACATAAAATATCATATTTAATATCTTCAAACATGACGCATGAAGTCAACGGATGATAAAATATCCATCGAATTAACGTGAGCTATTAATTAGATAATCCGTAATTAAAATCAAAATCATATGAATCTTATTACAGTAAAAGCCTAGATGCATCATTATAAAAGTCATCTTTGGATTGACAATACAATATACTATAAGGTACTCTTAAAACACATGATGAAGCTACTTAACAAAATTACATTGATTTTCGAAATACCAACACATTTGAACAAGATACTATGCAATAATTCAAAATTGCAATGCTAACGCCCCTTTTTTATATTGAAAACCAAATAAATAACAATGAATGTGCCACTTTGGTAGCTACCACTCATTTTATTTCAAAATGTTTCTCTTAGTGAAAAATAATGATCTTCTCAAAAGCCTATGAAAGATTCAATCACAAAATAATAATTATACAACAAATCATAATCATCAATTGATGAAAAACAAAATTCAGGTGATTGAAAGACAAAATTGGCAACAAAATTTCAATATATATGGAAAAGTGAACTTTAAACGGACAAATAATAGCAACATTTAAATATATAAACATTTTAATGAAAATGTAAAAATCATCAATCAATTTTTTAATATAATTTTAAATGGGTCAATTTCAAATAAAATTTAAATTAGGTCAAAATTGAAATTTTAGGGTCAAACCTTTTAAAAATCCAATTTAAAACCCCTTTTCAAATTTAAATTCAAGACCATTTTGAAATTTGCAATATGACCCCCAGTTTAAAATTACAAATAGAGCCTCCGAATTTTCCAAATTGTTGAAAGACCCTCCTTTAAAAACTTGCAAATTTAACCTTTGAAAGATAATTGCAATCGAGGGCTTGAAACTTAACTATTTACAATTGGAGCCTCCGTCTCCACGTTCACCCCGTTTTCCAAAAAACCTAGAATTTTTTTAGTTTAATGTCGGCGCTAAGGAAAAGAGGAGAAGTCGTGCAGCAAGACTCACCCACACGCAACACGCAGCAGGCGTTGGGACAAAAACAACAGCAAAAGTGTCATGGTCGCGACAAGGAGATTCTGCTGCTTCGTAGTGTCACCATCGTAGTCAATGGATGCCATCATCCAGTTACTCATTCTTCCTTTTCTCTAGTGATATCAATGGGCCAAGCCAAGCCTCACGAGCTCGGCTAGTACGAGCTCGTGGGCCGAGCCGAGCTTTGGGTCGCGAACTCGTCATTTTTTATTAAATACAGAAAACACAAATAATGTAATGAATACACTTTTTAAAAAAATAAAAAGTATTAAAAAAATACAGTTAATTTAATGAAGACACTTTTTTTCTATAATATTGTAATAATTTTTTATAAAGCATAAAATATTTATGTAATGAAAACGAATTGTTTTTTGAAATACATTTACAAAAAATACATTTTTTTTCGATTTCTTTTTAAAGTAGATAAAATGTAAATCCTCCTCTTTTATCCGGGTTTGGGACCGGTTATATCAATTTTAAGTATGCAGAGTTAAAAGTTTTACATGAACAACTTGTTGTAACGTGTAAAATTTTTTAAAGAAAATTAAATTTAACGATCAAAAATAAGAAAATTTTGATTAATATAATTAAATTAAATATCAATTACCTAACGACATATAATTTCAGCGTATTTATCTTGCAATTGAAAATAAGCGTCCCACCAGTCCTTAACGCATATTAACGCTTCAAAAACATTTTCTTTCAGTCAGCTTCTGATATCGATCAAAATCCTTTTACCTGTACTAAAAGAAGACTCCGAAACAACAATGTTAACTGGAGGTGTCAGCAAATCTTTCACAATTGCAGAAACAATTGGCCAACGTCTTTCATACTTTCACTATAATTCAATTACTTCTTCTAAACTTTTTTAATCGTTCTGTCTGTTGGCATATTATGATTGAAGTAATCAATTAATTCGGCAGGCGTCGCATTTTGAGTTGCGGTTAATGTTTGATGAGATGCAAATGTAGACGACGTGGCACTAGATGAACACATTGCAGTTACATCATATCTAAATATGTTAATACCTTGAAATAAATTCATTATTTCGGCATCATCTTCGTCAATTTCAGTCGAAGGAATAGGTGCAGAAGGTACCCGACTAAAGCACGGTTTAATTTTAGACGATGAAACATGCAAATAAATACATTAGAAAGAAAATTGCATCAGCGTTAGTCTTAGAACATTTCCAATGCAGCTGTGCATTGCTTTAAAAAATTACTACGTATGTAAATATAGATAGTGTTTAAACATAATCTCTCCAAAAAATTAAAAAACTAGAAAAAATAAAAATAAAAATAAAAATTTGTCTCGGTGGACACCTAGATGAACATGCATTGTTAGTTAGACATGCTTCTTCGCAATTTAATTAATTTGGTTTCTTTTTTTGAATATAAGTTTTTTCTTTCACTCCCACTTTATTTATTATCTTTATTTTAATGTTAATAAAAGAAACAGAGATAGAAATTTAGATATAATGCATTTGATGCCAATTTTAACCTGACTGTCTATTCATTAGACATCAATGTCACGTTTATTGAGAGTACATTTATTAAAATGTCACATATATTGCAATCCACATAGTATGTTAATTAACACTTGAAAAATAGTTTGTATGATCATATAATTCATATATCAAATACTAATGTTATTTTATAAACTTTTTCATTATCTGAAAATATAATTCAAGAAAACGGAAAAAGACTAAGAATTTGTTCAATATACTTAAAAAATAAATACTAAATTTTAATTCTTATATTTCGAGCTTGTTTGATTCCTATTTTTCCCAAAATATATTATTCTATCTCTTCCTTTCAACTACACGTTCTTTAATAAAATAATATTACAGCAAATTAAAAACTTTTTTCTTATTTTTCAACCACATATTTTTCATTAATTGACTATTTTAAAATGCATTTTTTCAGTTTAATGAACCTCAATCGTATATTATTTATCAAAGTTTGTCATCAAATACATATGAGCTTTTTCAATCCAATCATATGTAGCCCGGATATCACGTTTTGATCTAGACGGTTGACAACTTTAATGATAAGAAACTGTCACAAACACCGCGTTTGACATTTTATTTTAGTCATGAAATAGGATTATAAAGGAAAATAATCACTTTGTATCTTAATTTTCTGCCTTACACGGTTGAGAGAGTTTACAAAAGAATCTATGGACGCGTTTTTTCAATGTAATCATTAATATTGATAAATTTCTTCTATTCTAACAAATGGGACGGATGAGATACCAAAGTCTAGGGGTGAGCAAAAATATTGAAAATTTGATAAAATCAAATCGAATCAGGTTGGTTCAAACCAAAAATGGGTTTATTCAATTAATTTTTAACCATTCAAAAGTCAGATCAAATTGGTTGCGGTTTAAGCAACCAACTCGTTAATTAACAAAACCAGCCCTCTAATGAATTTTTCTTTATGTTTTTTTTTTCATTTTTAAATTTAAAAAATAAAATAATGAAAACACAGATATAAATCTTTCTCAAATAATTTGTTTGACGTCTATGCTTTTTCTAACAAAACTTTAAATTCTAGAGGAAAAGAAAAGCAAGGATTATAATTATTTATTTTAAACTCCAAATTTAGATTGTGGCCTTTTTTTCATTTTCATGTAAATGTTTGTTGGTAACTATCGAATATAGGATGATTTTTAAAAAATTGACCATTTAACATTTATATAATATATATATTATTAATACATACTACTCAAGCAAATATATACATATATATATAGACTTTTAACAACTGAATTGGATCGATTTGAACTGAAATTTACCTGAATCAACCAAATCGATTTCTATTTCAAATTGAGTTCAAAATCAATCTAACCCGAACCACGCAAACACCAATGATATATCACAGTATTTCTTGGTCATTACTCCTTATAGAGGTCGGGTAGGTCCTTTTTTGACTAATTGCAAGTTTTCTCTCACATAGGACTCTTAAAAAGAGTAACAATATTTAGCATCCCTAATACTAAGTCTCAACCTAAATTACACGTAACAGACGTTGACTTAATCAAATGATAAAAGAGAAGAATGTAAATGGCGAAAACGGATCATGGATTCCCATCGATTTTGTTCACCTGAATTCTCAACAAATAAATGCCTTAAATATTTATAAGAACATAACCCAAATCAGAACATATATTTATTAAAAATATAAAGGAACAAAAAATTGTACAATAGTACAAGCTGTTGGGCGCGGAACCTCCAATAACACACCTTATTTTCAAATCGGATTATAAAGAACGGGATTTAATGACAATATTGAAGTATACCAAATCACACCACGAAAACACAAGATTAAATTTGTAAAGAAAGAACACAAAGGATAAACGAAGAAGAACGATATTTATTAATTCAACAATATGGAGAATACAAGATAGACTAGCAATACTAATTCTATGTTATTCTCTACAAACTGACCATATAAGTCTCATATTTATAGGCCAACCCTAGAAGAACCCTAAAACTCAAAAAATATATTACAATTAAAAGACTCAATTTCAACATGATTTTGTTTCCTTATTTAACTTAGTTTCCTTAAACACTAGATTAATATTCTCCTGATTCAAGTCGAATCTGTCTCTTTAAAAGACTCTTATTTTAGTCATACTCTTAACACAAGCACACCACATTACGATGTTCAAGTTTCTTTTGTCATCATACACAAATTATTCTAGTATATTTCATCTATTAGAGAAACAAAAATCAGATTACATAAACTTGCAGCCATAAAATAACAATAAATGCTTATGCTTATGATTTGGACCAAACACAACACATCATGAGAAGGAAACCGGGGAGATTGAAAATTAAATTCTTAGAACAACAATCTTGTACTTTTGTCTTTAGTTCATTTTCTAATACGCCTTTAACAATCGTCTCTCAATTTCTTGGTGGTCCCAAAGGAGGTGGACCCTTCATTTATTTCTTGTCACCTGACTCAATCTAAAAGTAGATCTGAACCCATAGGACTCTTTAATAAGTCAAGACATCATTTCTCTTCATTTTCCTCTACTTTCATCACGACAACTTCAATGAAAATTGAGTCTCGATTTTACACAACTTTTTTAGATTATAAGATAGCCAAACTTTATCTTTAATTATATATTTCATCGGATTCATTTTTATCCATACATTTGATCAACTTTTATTAAAATTGGCTAAAACTTGTAATGTGTTTATAAAATTGATAAAAGTTGTGAATCTTATAAAAATATATTGAAATTGAAATTGTACTTAAATAAAAGTTGATAAAATTTGCGCAAATCTTTACGAAACAAGCACTAAATAGAATATATGTATGTTTAAGTCGTCAAGGGGACATGTCATTTCATTCTCTCTCCTAAATTTGTCCACGAGTTCCGTTAAAATATATACGCAAGTAATTTCCATGAATATTACAGGGCTACCGATCTTTTCACATCAAATTTTCTTCGTACAAATATTCATCTCTCGTCTATATATATATCGAAACATTTGGCTTCTTGGAATACAGAATCATTCAAACTATTTATTTCTTTCTCTCTATCTCAAACACACAGAGTGACGAAGGAGTTGATAATCCCCCTTAGATATGGAGCAGAATGGGATGGATTTCAAGGCCAAGGAGTTGATCAGTTCTGACTACCCCAACACTACATTTTCTGAGAGTAGCAGCAAATTCAAAACATACCCTTTTATTACTCCAGTTCGATCAGGAGCCGTCAAACGCAGAATCTTTACAGGCATCGTCTGCAAATTTAAAATTTTCTTTCAAATCACGTTTCCCTGCATGTTTTCTGAGGCATCAAACGCAGAATCTTTACAGGCATCTTCTGCAAAGTAATAAGTTTCTTGCAAATCACGTCTCCCTGCATGTTTTCTGGATCATGAAAACATGCGTGTATATTAGCAAGCATAGGAAATGATAATCTATTTCTTTGATTTTCTGCAAGTAAATGGTCTGTTCAATTTCGATATGGTTAGTTCTTTGTTGTTGGAGGCTATGTTTTTGCTGATATTTTACATGTAGTCCGCTGGTAATTTCAGTTTTTAAAATTTAAATACTTCTTCTCTCTTTTTTTCATTTGTTTGGGCGTACTACCATTTATTTGTTTGATTCTTTCAATTCTCAGACATTAAAGAAATTTGTCACTGCACTAGGCTAAGCTAAGTCAGCTCGGTCCTTCCACCCACGAGCTAGGGTAGAGTTGAACTCGGCTTATGATCACAATCAAGATTTGCTTCAGCCTTTTTGCCGATCGTGGGTCTCATGGTTCGAGCTAAGCCATCCACAAACCATGACCCATCAAATGGAGAACAAGAAACAAATTTCGTAAATGTTTATGAAAGATCAAAACTCTCCTGGTTATCACTAAAATTATGTATTTGTTTGGAAGTAATGATTTTGTTGATGTATCTAAAAATGAAGCCTTATGTGTAAATAATACCGATAAATGCCAAAAAAGAAAATCAACCAAAATCGAATAAATTGTCTAAGCATCGGGTTTAATTTGAGGGGGTGAAACGTGCAAATAAATTCAGTGGAAACAAAAATGCATGGTGGTGAAGCTTTTCTTTATCTTAAAACATCTCTAATGGAACAACGAATTACTCATAGATTTTACAGCATAAGCAAAATAAATAGTTTTTAAAAACAATCTCTAAGAAGAAAAAATGTCTTGATGGACTTCTAGATGTACGGGTACTGTTAGACATGCTTCACAGCAATTCAATTAAGGGTCTGTTTGAGTCACATTATTCCAAAAAAATACATTCTTAACTAGTGATTTGACATCATTTCAACCATACATCTTCAATAAAATAATATTACACGCAGATCAAAAACTTTTTCTTATTTTTTAACCACACATTTTCCATCAATACATTATTCAATAATACATTCTTACCAAAATAATGTGGCTCAAACACCCCCTAATTATGTTTCTATTTTTAGACTATTAGATTTTCTTTCACTTCCACTTTGTTTTATTATCTTTTTCTTAATTTAATAAGACATGTAGGCGAAAACTTGATGGAACGCATTGGATACGAATTTTACACTTGATCGTCAATTCATTAGACATCAATGCTACGTAAACTGAAAACTCATTTGTTTAAATGTCACATAAATTGAAATCCTAAGAATGCATCATCTTTGTGTGTTAATTAACACTTTCGAAAAGAGTTCGTATGATTCATATAGCAAATACTAATATTATTTAATAAATTCGATCTTGATAGTCACTACATTAATGACAAGAAACTGTCACAAACTTTACATTTGACATTAATAGTCAAGAGAGAGAATTATAAAGGAAAATTATCACTTTGCATCTTTACTTTTTGACTTTAACGACAGAGGGAGTTCACGAAAAAAATCCAAAGACGTGTATATTACGTTGAAATTAGATAACTACAATACTCAGATATCCTCTATTTTCACACATGGGATGAGATACCATCAAACATTCACCAATAAAACATGTTCCAAGTGTCCCATGCACTATTTCTTGGTTAGGTGGTTTTGACTTATTGCCCCTATTGCAATTTCCATTTGACATATGATTCTCATTGTCGAGTTGACTTGCCATTTTCCTATAGTTTCTCTTAGTCAATCCTCCCACAAGCAGAAATTTTCAGCCATACAACGGGATGGTCCGTAAGGAGAGTAATGTTAGCCAGTATTACTAACGCTAAACGTCAACTTAGATGTTAGCTAGTATTACTAATACTAAACATCAACTTTACATAGCTTTTAAATTTTATACTATTTCGTTCTCATTCAAACGCTTAGTGTGTTTGGTTTGTTGTTTTTAGTTTTAAATTTTTTAAAATTTATTGGTCTAGTTTTTGGAAAATGAATTTTCGAAAATAAGATTAAACTTATAAAATATAGCTCAAAACATCTTCTTGACGTTTTCAATGTTTTCAAAAACACCAAAAATACTTAAGAGAAGGGTAATAAGCATTTAAATAAAATTCTAAAACATATACAAATTACTAAAAATATATATATATAATTATAAAAAAAAGGAAAAAATATTTAGAAAAATCTAAAAAATATAGAAATTTCAAAAAGATAATAATTATATTGGTTATTTAAATAGAAAATTTATTTAAATGAGAACGGAAAAAATTTAAGATCACGTCATTAATTTGTATATTCACTAAATTAGTTATTTGTTTGTATTTTACATCTGTAAAAAGAAAAAATATTGTAAAATTCATCAACTCTAAAACGTATATATTAATTGATAATATATTAGCACAAATTTTTTTAAAATTTTACAGAATAATCAAATTAATAGAAAATGTTATCAAATAATTTCTCAATATTACAAACCAAATGTACTTTTCAGTTTTCTATTTTGAAAAACAATTTTTCAAAAATTTCAAATCAACTGCATTTTCAATAATCTTAAAACAAACTGTCGAAACGAAAACTGAAAATAATCTCAAAACTGTAAATTGAAATACAAATCAAACGAGCCCTCATCTTCTACTTTTCGTTTATCTTCTCCATAAATTAACTTATGTCCAAGTCTCTTAACCACATTAATAACATAATTTTTATTTCTATTTTTACACCAAATTTTATTCTCTCATAAATCTTTAGAATTCCGATTAGGCTGTTGTCAGCGCTGTGGGACCTTTGTTTGATAGTCCCAGGTATTATCCCCCCCCCCCCCCCCCCCCCCCCCCCCGTTCCCCCTCGTGAACCTGATTGTGCTTTTGATATTGGACAACTTTGTCATTCTACCTTTCTCTTCTATATATATATATATATCTTATCAATGGAGCAGTCTACCGTGTATATATATATAAGAAATTATTTTGAAACTTGTTTTGGTGACTTTGTACAGTGTCCCTTCGGATTAGCATAAATTAATTCCTTTGTTTTCAATCACATTACTTTCTAAGTTGGACGATGCATGGCGTCCCCTCGTCTATGGGCCCGGGGCAGCCCCTTGTTAGGACAGGGCCAGGATAATCGTTCTAGGTTTTTTGGGTTTGTACTCACTTCCACTCATGAGTTTTTGTGTCTGATTCTCACTGACACAATATTTCGACCTCCGAAATCCAATCGACCAGACTCTCAATAGTTAACTTGTCTCTTTCATGTCTACATATATGTTGCTCACTTTGAAATTGTTAGCATACAAAGGGTATAATTTCAATAAAAGGCTTGACAATCGTTTGCAGTTAGATGATAAATTCATTAATAAAAGTATAATTTGAGCATGGAAGAAATGAATGGACAAAATTGACTAGGGAATGAATGGAACATCAAATAATAAACTGTCATGTATATACCACATAGGGCGACTACCAATAATCTTTCACCATGAATAGCATTACTTATAAGATAAAGTCAATGGACATGAGTTGACCTTCATTGATTCAATCATTATTACGTACTAATACTGTTTACTTTTAACATTTTATTCATACACATGGCAGTGGGCTCCTCACCATAGGGATATTCGAATGTTGCTCCTCTTTTGGAGATGACACTAATGAGGCTTCATACACTTAGCATATCGGTCATAGCTCAAGTTAGATGCTCATGCACCTTGACAAGGCTATTTGATTCTAGAAGCACAATCATGGTTCAAATGAAGCTCTATGTGGCTCGAACAAACAAGGTGGGTGCTTCCCGTGTGACTTATATGTGGCACCGTGGGTGGCAAAGTAAAAAATTGATCTCACACTAGTCTAAATGACACTAAATTATATGCTCAATAAAAGATAAAATTATGTGAATTACATAGTTGTACTTTTCATTTAATGTTAGTGTCATCTAAGCTGATGTTGTAATACTAGTAGTACTAGATAAAATTACTCTAGAAATTATGGGAACCAATTACATAATTTTACAGACATATTCATTGTTTCAATAACATAATATTCTGGGTTCTTAGATGTTTAATTATTATTATATCTAATTAATATGGATTAAAATAACTTAAGTTTACATAAAATTATATTCGAATTCTTAAGGTCGAAGTTCACCAGCAACCAACAACGTTTGACTGAAAAAGGATTTTGTTCACCTTATCAGATTTACCTATTTTCTAATTCACTTTATCAATTTTGACTTTTTCTTACTTGGCTATGAAGAATTTGGTGTACGTTCTATAGTACTAAATGACGTAACCTTTCTACTAATATCACTGTCCCTGCATCCACAACTCATGCCTCGTGCTCGTGCTCGTGCTCGTACATCAAAATTAGTTTTGTTTTCAAGATTCATGTAAATGGAACATAAAATTAAAGAAATATATGACACGAATGTACTCAACAAATGTAAAATGATTACTTGACTGTCAGGATATATGGTTGAGCAATTCATCTTCCAAGGAATGCCACCCGATCCTTTTGTACTGCCTGTGCCAAATTTACGTCAAACAGCTCACAACGAATTGGCATCTCCATCTCATAGAAAGGGTTCTTTAAAACATAATCAATGTATAACTTGTATGTGTTTTAAGAGAGCCTCCATATGAAGTGTTCCAGGCTCACACACCACAAAGAATTTGGTACCTATAATAAAGTAATGAATAACTTCAGATGTTAGATTTGTGTTACAATGTGAGTAATTATATCTATTAACAAATATCTTCAGTCACTAAACTTAAATTCGCTGGAAGCTAAAGAGAACTATCCAATTCCGGACTTGTTTGACAACCATTATAATCAAACTCTTTTTTCAACATACTTATTCTTAAACACATATTCACACAATAAAATATTCTACTCTTAAACCCAATGAAGAAAACGATTCCATCAACAGAAATATCATGCAGTACTATATCAGTTCCAGAAAATGTAATAATTTGATAGAGACCTGTAGATTAGTAGTATAATCCAAATCTGTCTTGTTCTTGGATCATCTGACAAATGCAATTAGGGGTGTAAAATGTAGTGGGTGCACTTGGGCCAATATTTTTTTAAAGAAAAAAGAAAAAGGCATGCAACAAAATTGAACGGGACTGTAGAATAACCACACACTGTCTTTAATTTCTTCAACTCCCTCAACCTCTATAAACCAATTTCTAATCCATTTTGTTCACATATATTTTCAGTATAGTTCTCATCTCATTTTCTAGTTTCTCAAAGAGTAAGTCTTCTATTTCATCTTTTTATTGGTTCATAAGAATCATTAACCAGGGTGCCAATTACTATCAGTAATGAAGTCAAGCCAATAACTCTTTCGACTTGCTCTTTATGCAACTACAATTATTCCAATACCTAGTGTAGATCACTTGAGACAATCAAAATCCTCTCCCTGGGACACAAGCAAGGATACTTGCCCGCACTTTAGACTTCAGTAATCACAAAATTAATATTTTGCTTAAGTTTATGTCAGACAACGAGGATAGTGAATCATCAAAAAAATAATAGTAATCCAGAATTTAGCTCCTTGGACCTATGCTCTCAAAAGCCCAAAGAGTATAAATGCCAACTAGGCACCAGTCGGATAGGCCCACAGTCCAGATTACCTACCAAAGGCGCAACAAGGGGGTAGGGATAGAAAAGGGAATGCATGAAGAAAGAAGGCCACATGCACAGTTACATAGTCTGTTGAGGGAATGATCTAGAAGCAGAGCAACCTATAAATAAGGGGAGTCGATCCCAGTGAAGGCAAGAAGAATTTGGTAGCCCTTGGGAGAGAAGTGGACCTCTCGAACGTCAATATCCTTGTTATTCCTTTTTGTTGAGAAAAATGTAGGGAAATCTGAATACTTAATGAACTCCAAGGCACGAAAAAACGTTATCTTTTAAGAGATGTTTCTCCCCTATCCAACAAAGTCACAACTGGGGTATGATAGAAAATCTCTCTCAGGATACAATGAAGTCGTTTGATTTAAATTGTGACTATTTGATCAAACCAAGAAGACACTCAAAAATAACTGATTGATGACAAGAGAAAGAAAGAAGAATAAATTTTTTAATGTGCTTTGCAAACGAGAATTCGCCCAGGATTTATAGAAATTGAGGCAACCGTTTGAATAGGTGTGTCTCTTGAAATCCTTGCATACATCTACTAGAGGTGACTGTTAAAAAACGAACAGATGCACCTATTCAATGACTTCTGAAAATAAAATTCACTTTCGGGGGCGTTGCCCCCTCGACCCCCGCGACCTGATTCCCGTTGCGCAGCGGCAAATACTAATCGGGGCGGCAAATCATTCGCAAAACAAAAATAAATACATATAAAATGATGAAAAATATCTAACACTTTTCACTGTTATTTGGCATTTTCCAATCTGTTAGCATATCATTTTTTTTCTTGTAATCAAGTTCAGCAAGCAAAATTTTAAAATTCTGTTTTAAGTCCATCAATTACTATAGAGTGTATTTGGTAAAGTGTGATTGTTCCAGGTTTCTATAAACTGGTATTAGAGCCGATCAGTCCCGATGGTAAATTTGGCAAATGGGGTGGGGAGTTTAGAAGGAACCCAGCAGCAACTACAGGAGCAGCTGGAGGGAATGCAACATGGAATTGAACGAACGCAGGAGGAATTGCAGAGGGTACAAAACATGGAGAAAAACATGGCAATCATTTCAAAGCAATTCACCTTCATGAGAACGAAGTGGGAGGAAGTTGAAAGAGAGAAAGGGAAAGGGAAAGGGACAAGATGGAGGGAGAGATTCAGAGTACACTATACACTCTGAGAATTCACTTGGCCTAGAGAAGAGTAGTAGGGAAATAAGAGGTTCTGCCAGTGGGAACTAAGGACTAGAAACTAAAGGGAGAAAGATGGAGATGCCGGTGTTCACAGGGAAATACCTAAATGAATGAATTTTCGGGGCAGAGCACTATTTCGCTGTGAACCAGTTACAGATGAGGAGAAATTAGAGACAGCAGATCTGTGTTTCAAAGACGGAGCACTGGCTTGGTACCAATGGGAGCAGAAGAGGAGTGGTGTGCAGATGGGATGAGCTCAAGGTCCTGATGCGAGCTCGGTTTAGGTTATGGAGGGAACCCTAGAGGAACGATTTCTCTTTGTCAAGAAGGCTCAGTGGCAGCGTACCGAGTGGCGTTTGAAACTTTGGCCGCCCCGATTGGAGATATCTCGGAGGCTATATTGGAAGGCCACTTCATAAATAGGCTAAGCCCGAAAATTAGGGCCGAAATAGGGTGATGCAGCCTAAAGGGTTGGACCAAATAATGGAATTGTCCCAAAGAATAGAAGAAAAAAATAGGCCCTCCAGCCCAGGACCATTAAGAGTAAATCAAATCCCAGCACCAATTGGTTCCTATCGTCACAACAGGGTAACATGATTTTTCCCCAAAGCTCAAATCCCAAGCCGACGACAACCTGTTCCTCCACGTCAACCAGTGCAGCAAACCCATTCTTCAAGAGGCTTAGTGAGTCCGAGTTAAAGGCCAAGAAGGAAAAGGGGTTATGCTTCTGCTGTGATGAGAAGTACTCTATTAGACACAAGTGCAATAATCGAAAATTACAGGTCTGCTGGTTTGTGATGAGGAACGGCAAGATGATGGGATGGCGGAAGAGCCCACAGAAGAGGCGATTGAGGAGGAGAAGTTGTTGGTCGATGAGTTAGTAGAGTTGTCGATGAACTCTGTAGTAGGGCTCACAGCGCCTCATACTATGAAAGTTAAGGGAAAATTTTTGAAGGAGGAAGTGGTGGTGTTAATCGACTGTAGGGCTAGTTATAACTTTATATCAATGGACCTAGTAAGAAAATTGTGTTTGCCAGGAACAAAGGCACTGGGATATTGGGTTATAATGGGTACTGGGTTGGCGGTGCAAGGAGCGAGGGTGTGTAAGGGAGTACAATTATCACTTCAAAATATGGAGATGATAGAGGATTTCTACCTTTGGATCTAGTGAGCTCCGACGTGATTTTGGGGATGAAATGGCAATCAACTCTAGGTTAAACGAAGATCGACTGGAGGTCACTCATGATGAAATTCCAAATTGGAGGGACTACAATGACCTTGCAAGGGGACCCGAGCCTTAGTAAAACTCTGGTCACATTGAAAGCTATGATGAAGGCATTCAAAAATGAGAGAGGAGGAGTACTCCTCGAACTAGGCAGTTTGAACGTTGACCAGAGAGAAAGGTAGCAGGAGATGCCTACTAGAATTGAGCAGGTACTGGACGAGTTTAATACAGTTTTTGAAGAACTTAGAGGGTTGCCACCACAGCGCGATCGAGATCACACCATTACTGTTTAGTCGGGAACAGCTCCTTTCAATGTGAGGCCCTATTGCTACCCCCATATTTAGAAAAACGAAATAGAGAAGTTGGTCTGAGAGATGTTGGCAACTGGAATTATCGGACTTAGCACCAGTCCTTTTTCTAGCCCCGTCTTGTTGGTAAAGAAAAAGGATGGCAAGTGGAAATTTAGTGTAGATTATCGAGCAGTAAATAAAGTGACAGTGCCGGATAAGTTTCCTATCCCTATAATTGATGAATTACTGGATGAGTTACATGGGGCGACGATCTTCTCGAAACTAGATTTAAAGGCATGGTAACATCAAATACGGTCAAGCCCAAAGATATTTGTAAGACAACTTTCAGAACACATTAAGTGCACTATGAGTTTCTTGTGATGTAGTTTGATCTTACAAATGCTCCGACTACATGACAGTCACTCATGAATGAGTTGTTCAAGAAGGAGTTAAGGCGTTTCATTTTGGTGTTCTTCAATGACATCTTAGTATTCAACCGCAATGTAGGGGAGCATGTGAGACATTTGAGAAAGGTATTGCAAGTACCATTCCAACATGAGTTATATGCCAACAAGAAAAAATGTAGTTTTGGTCAGTCAGAGGTGGAGTGTTTAGGGCATATTATTTCACACCATGAGGTGGCTGCAGACAAGTCAAAAGTTCAAGCCATGGTGGATTGGCCAAGTCCCAGTTCATTGTGGGAGTTACGGGGTTTTTCGAGATTTACGGGGTACTACAGTTGTTTTGTTAAGGACTATGGCAAGTTGACATGGCCACTAACGGAACGACTACGGAAGGACAACTTTTTCTAGGGTGGGGAAGCAGAGCAAACCTTCAACATACTGAAAGTAGCAATGTCTACTATACCCGTTATGGCCCTTCATGATTTGAATAAACCTTTCATTATAGAAACTAATGCCTCAAGGTTTGGGTTAGGGACGGTATTGATGCAAGATCAACACTCGATTACATATTTTAGCCATGCACTGAACCCAAAGTGGAAGGTCAAATCGGCATATAAACGAGAATTACTGGCTATCATTTTTGCTGTTCAAAAGTGAAGGTACTACATCCAAGATATCACTTGGAACCCCTCTAGTTATGCACTGGTGAACGGTCAGTTGCTGTTTAAGGGGAGACTGTTGCTTCCAAGAGTTTCGAAATTGATTCCATTGATATTGCAAGAACGATATGACAACAAGATAGACTGGCAATTTGGGTTTCTGAAAACTTATAAACGTATTGCATCATATGTCTACTGGGAAGGTGATGTAGAATGGATTGAAAATTCTCCAACTTAAAATCACTACTACATAAAAAGGACAATGTTTCACTACTGTAGAAAGAATAGCAGATTCTTCCATTTTGTCTCACTGTGGCTTTTTTTTTTAGAGAAAGCAACGATGTCGTTTATCTTACGTGTTTGATACAGTTACTTTGTTCCTTTTCCTCAATTTATGCAGCGTGCAGGATTATGTCATAGAACCATTTTTACTCTTTCTCCATTTTTACACGCTACAGTCATGCCTCTCTATTTCTCCACACTAATTCAAAAGCGAAAGTGTGAATTCCATAAATATATTATTAAAAATATGTTTGAAGAAAAATAAATTTTAAAAAAATGAAGACCAAACATGTTAACAAATGAATATATTTATTTTTCCAAAAATAAATTTTTATTACCATTTCATTTTTATCGTGAAATGATTCTAATCTTAATATGTTAGATTGTGCTTCAAAATTACATAATCTATCAAATATAATTTTTAAAATTAATTTTTATAAAGTAATATGTTTTTATGAATTTTTTTTTTTAGTAAAGTAATGTTATGGAGGTTCAATCATTAGCCTCCGTAATAACAGAGGCCTCAACATAAGCCTCCATTATTACGGAGGCTAATGAGTAATTTACACTCAATATATTATGCCATTAATTTCAAGATTGTGCTATCTTGGAGAGTATTTTAGAAGTGCTAACAAGTGATTTTAGTGTTGTTTTGTAAATTGATGGAAGTGGAGAAAACAAGAGCTAAAAAAGGCCAAAGGAAGGAAATAGGCAAAAGTTAGCGAAATTGGATGAAATGACCAAAATGTAAGAGATCCAAAGTTCGAGGACTAAAATGTAATTAATCAAAAGTCGTGTCGAAACTCACGATGAAGATCCGAGAGCGCTAGGAGTCAATTGGACGAAGGAAGGTGTCAAAGGGATCAAATTTAGTCAAACTATGATCACAAATCATTTTCCAACCGAAAAGTTACGCGTCGGAGTTTTGGTCTCACATTGAGACCTATTTCTGACATAGCAAACGATCGAATTGGGAAATGATGTTTGAAGAAAAGTTATAGCCCTTTGAGTTACCTTTCCAACGCATCTTGAATCATCTCAATCGAACATCGGATGAAGAAGTTATGGCAAAAATATTGAAGGAGTCAAAAACTATCTTTTCCACCCGAAGTGGGCGCTACGATGCTGAAAACAACAGTGAACGTGGCGTCGTGGCGCCCATCTTGGGAGCCGTGGCGCCGCCTGTGCGGAAAAAAGGGATTTTATATTTATGGAATCTTTTCTTGGTCTAACCCAACCCTAATTCGTCCATTAATTTCAAGATACCATAAATACCATTAAAAAAATCCTATTTTCAAGAAGCCGTGGCGCCGCCTATGCGGAAAAACGGGATTTTATATTTATGGAATCTTTTCTTGGTCTAACCCAACCCTAATTCGTCCATTAATTTCAAGATACCATAAATACCATTAAAAAAATCCTATTTTCAAGAAGGATGGAAGGGAGGCAAGATTGAAGGTTTCAACCACTCAATTTCAAGGAGGCCAAAATTAAAGACACAAAAAAGAAGGAAGAACAACATCAAGGAAGAAGATTGAAGATTTATCCAAAAGACTAGTTTTTTTTATCATTTTCCTTATATTGTTTATTATAATTTGTATGATTTTCATTTATTACATCATGAACTAAACAAATTATCTAGGGGTTTTATGTAGCTGAATCGAGATTATGGTTTGATGATTTTATAATTATTTCTTTGATTTTTCCACATATATTTAATTATGTCATGATTTTAATACTTTCAATTAATTGATCAATGATTGAATGAATAGATGCTAGTCAATTCCGACACTCGAGAAAGGGGAATTTAGGCGTGATCATAATATTGACACAACATAGGTTTTATGGGTTTCGAGAAAAAGTGTAAAATCTATGAAGCTTACTCCATGAAAGAATCGGGACTTTTATAAATTCTTGATTTTCAATTTTGAACAGAGATGTTAGAATTGGGATCTAGGGTTAATTTCTAATCGGTGCTCGAGAGAGGGGGTTAGAAATACATTAGGATTCTTGCTTTTAAATATGGGAAAATTAATTGTAATAATTTGAATTCGTTGAATCATAATTGAAAGTTAGGTGAAATCAATCCTTATGCCTTGTCATTTGATAATTTATATTCCCCAATTTTGTCACATCCAATTCACGTTAGATTAGTTTATATCATTCACTTATAAAACATTTAATCAATTTAATCATACATTTGTCTAAATAAAATAGAAATTGCACAATTATAGTACTTAATGAAATTTAAATTATAATCCATGTGGGTTCAACACTCTTTACTCTATTATTATATTACAAAACTTGACACTGTACACTTACGGTATAAAATCACGTTGCATAAATCGCCTGGCAGAGGCTCATACTAGAGCCTCCGTAATTATGGAGGCCAACAATTTAAAAAATAATAATAATAAATAAATAAATAAATATATAAATATATATATATATAATAAAATTAATTTTTTTTAAAAAATTTAAAAAATAATAATAATTTTAATATTAAAATTTTAATTATATTTTTATCATGAAATGATTCTAATCTTAATATGCTAGATTGTGCTTCAAAATTACATAATCTATCAAATATAATTATTAAAATTAATTTTTATAAAGTAATATGTTTTTACGATTTTTTTTTTTAGTAAAGTAATAATGGAGACTGATACTCGAGCCTCCATAATTGTTATGGAGGCTCAAGCATGAGCCTTCGTTACACGGAGGTATTATGTAAAAATTTAATTATTTTTTATTTTATAAAATTTTAATAATTTTAATATTAAAATTATTAAAATTTTAATTATATTATTATTATAAAATTATAATAATATAATATATATTTTTATTATATTTTTATAATATTATAATACCATAAAAAATTATATTATAAAACTTTAATTATTTTTTAGTATTATTATTTTTCACTTTCCAAAAAACAAAAAAAAATCATAAAACATTAAGATTAATTTTAAAAATTATATTTGATAGATTATGTATTTTTGAAGTACAATCTAAAATATTAAGATTAGAATCATGATCATTTCATGATAAAAATGAAATGATAATAAAAACTCATTTCTCAAAAAATAAATATATTCATTTGTTAATAAATAAAAACATTATTTTTATATATGTACGTAAAAAGTATATAGTAACCATTGGATGATCAAAAAATAATATCAATCAAAATGTTTACGAACCGTTTAAATAATAATTTATTGAGGGGGTTAATTTAAGAACAAAAGTGTAAATTCCATAAATATATGTAAAAAAAAAATTCGCTTAAAGCGAAAAAAAAAATTATAATTGTAAAAATTACTTGTAACTTAACAATATATTAACTTAAAATTTTGGAGTAAATATTTAAATATATTTTATTTTTAAAATTAAATATTAACTTATATGTTAAATAGATGATCTATAAATAAAATATCATTTAAATAAAAATATATATATATCAAAGGAACCTCTCCAAATTTATTATGGAGACTTGATCTCTCCATAAGATCAACCATCCGTATCACGGAGGATTTTCCTCCGTAATACGGAGGCTTTTTATAAGAGATCAAGTCTCTTGTTATGGAGAGATCAAGCCTCCGTATTACCATTTAAATAATAATAAAAATAAAATGGTAATAGAAACTCATTTCTCGAAAAATAAATATATTTATTTGTTAAAATGTTTGGTCTTCATTTTTTAAAATTTATTTTTCTTTTAACATATTTTCAATAATATATTTATGAAATTCACACTTTTGCTCTTAAATTAACCCCCTCAATAAATTATTATTTAAACGGTTCGTAAACATTTTGATTGATATTATTTTTTGGTCATCCAAATGGTTATTATATACCTTTTACGTATATATATATAAATAATGTTTTTATTAAAACTTACTTATGTGCTCAAAAATAAACTTTCTAAAGATACATGGTTGATAGCATGAGAAAATGGTGAAAGAGATAGTGTGGAGAAATAGAGAAGCATGGTTGTAACATGTAAAAATGGAGAAAGAGTAAGCCTCCATTATTTTATGTATTTTTATTTTAAGAATATTAAAAAAATTAAGTTGATTAAATGAAATTAAATTATTGTACTAAGAGTCAATGAAAAAAAAAACAGAAAGTAAAAAAATACACGTTGAGGCATCTGTAATTATGGAGGCTCAAGCGCACCTGAGAAAATAGCCATCATGCAACGCTAAAAAGTTGCAGGAGCGTTACATAAATCAAATGGTATGCAAAGGTACCGTAGGGGCAAGTGAAAGTTGTCTTCTCCTGATCGTCAAGTGCTACTGGAATCTGATTATACTCGGAATATCCATCCAGAAAACAATAATGTGAATGTCTTGCTAGTCTCTCCAGCATCTGATCAATGAACGGTAGTGGGAAGTGATTCTTTCGAGTAACAGCGTTTAGTTTACGGTAATCGATGCAAACTCTCCATCCAGTCACAGTCCGTGTAAGAATCAACTCATTTTTCTCATTTTCTATCACTATCATACCCCCTTTCTTTGGAACAACTTGTACTGCACTGATCCAAGCACCATCTGATATTGGATAGATGATGCCTGCATCAAGCAACTTCAATACCTCAACCCTAACCACTTCCTTCATGTGTGGATTCAATCTCCGCTGACCATCAATGCTTAGTTTGAATTTTTCCTCCATGAGTATTTTGTGCATGCATAACGACGGACTGATCTCCTTGATATCTACAATCGGCCATCTAATGGCTGTTTTATTTTCCCTTAGGACCCGAAGTAGTTTCTCTTCCTCCACCTCACTGACAGTACTCGAAATAATAACCGAAAATGTAGAAGATTTCCCCAAGTAAGCATATCTCAAGTGTTGGTGGCAGTTGCTTAAGTTCCAATTTGGGAGGTTGCTGAATAGATGGCACTGACTGTGTAGTCCTGGTTCCCAGCTCTTCGAAGTAACGTCTGCGCATGTATGGCGGATTAGTTTTCAAAAATCGTGCACATGTTTCAATCTCACTCGAATCAGTGTGGGTGGATTGAAAATGTGCAATGCACACCTCGTAAGCATCAGAAGGATGATGTAGCCGAAATATATCTTGAATTATTCTATCAATTACATCGATCTGGAAATAGCTGTCTGACTCAGTCAGGAATTTCATTGCCTTGAACACGTTGAACGAGATTTGCTCTTCGCCAAGCCTCAATATAAGTTGCCCTTTCTGAACATCAACAATTGCTCTTCCAGTAGCTAAGAAACGTCGCCCCAATATAAGTAGAACATCCTTATCTTCCTCCATATCCAAGATAAGAAAATAGGCTGGAAATATGAACTTCTCCACTTTTACCAATACGTCTTCAATGATCCATCTTGGATGTGTAAGGGATCAATCTGCTAACTGTAATGTAACCGTTGTGGTTTTAGTTTCTCCCAAGTCGAGTTTCCTGAAAACAGAGAGAGGCATCAAATTAATACTTGCACCTATATCACACAATGCTTTATCAAAATGATAATTCCCAATAGTGCAAGGTGCAGTAAAACTCCCTGGATCCTTTAGTTTTGGAGGCAACTTTCTCTAGATTCTGGCACTACACTCCTCAGTTAGCATCATTGTTTCGTGTTCTTCTATCTTTTGCTTGTTGGAGAGGATATCCTTCAAGAATTTTGCATAACTTGGCATCTGAACAAGTGTTTCAGCAAATGAAATGTTGATGTGTAGTTTCTTGAAGACTTCAAGAAATTTACTGTATTGCTGATCCACTTTTTGCTTTTTCAATCTCTGCGGAAACGGAATAGGAGGCTCATGAGGGTTGATAGGAATGGCATCTCGTGATGTATTGGAATTCTCCTTGACCACATTCCCTGTTGTTTGTTCAGTTTGTTCCACAATTTCGTCATCCGACGTTGGTGCTGATTCCTTGCTAGCTACCGATCTTTTGACATGTATCTCCGATAGTTGTACTCTACTTCTGGTTGTTATAGCCTTTGCGTGCTCCTTAGGGTTGATTTCAGTGTTGCTGGGCAGATTTCTTGGTGCTCTACCCGTAATGGAGATTGTCATCTGTCCCATTTGTGTCTCCAAATTTTTTATTGCTGCACTCTGGTCTTGAAGAGTTGCATCTTTCTTTCGCATAAACTGATTGTTGGCTTCCATATACTGATTGGTTGTTACCATGAACTTTTCAAACATCTCTTCCAATGGTGGCTTTTTATCCTGCTGCTGATATTGACCTTGTGGTCTGCTTTAATTTTGATTGCTCCACGAGAAGTTTGGGTGTTTTCTCCATTCTTAATTGAAGGTTTTCGAATGTGGGTTTTTCTATTGGCGTTGACCCCATTGCATAAAATTTGTATGTTCGACCCCTTGTGCGAGAATTGGACAATTAACAGTATTGTGGTCTGCTTCACATTCTTCACAACTCGGCTTCTTAACTTGTTTAGTAGTGGCGATCTGTGAAATGCTCTCAACTTTATGGAATAAAGAGTCTATCTTTGCAGATAGTGCGGAATAAGTATCTACTTCATAAACCCCCGGCGATCTCTTCTGAACCACTCGTTTGTAGACCACATGGCTGAAGTTGTTGCCATTCTCTCAAATAGCTCCCATGCTCCATCAATTGTTCTCGTGGAGATAGACCCGTCAGATGAGGAATCCACCATGCTCTTGAAGGATGGAAGTAGTCCAGCGTAGAAAAATTAGATCTGTGTCTTCTAGTCAAAACCATGTTACGGGCACTTCCTCAACATATTCTTGAAACGATTCCATGCCTCTTCAAATGATTCGGACTCACCTTGGTTGAAAATAGAGATATCATGCCGCATTTTGGCTACCTTTGCTGGCGAGAAGAACTTGGTGCAGAATTTGTAGGCTAGCTCGTTCCAGGTGGTGATGCTTGCGACGGAAAGCAAATCCAGCCATTCAAGTGTCTTATCCCGCAAGGTGTGTGGAAACAACCACAGTCTTATAGCATCGTCCGAGATACCCTGGTACCTGAAGTGTTGGCACATATCCAGAAATCGGGATATGTGTGTACGTGGATTCTCACTAGCCATCCCGTGGTATTGATGCCCATTCTGAAATAGTTGAATCACATTTGTTTTCAGTTGGAAGTTCGGTTGCCCAAATGGAGGATACACAATGCTAGATTGACTTTGGACCACCAACGAAGCCATGAAGTCCCCGAGTACTATATTCCCATCATCTTCAACTGTCATGCCTTCGTTGAGTGGAATTATCGGTCGAATTTTCTCGTTAGCCATTTGTTGTGCCGCTTTTGCTTCTCTTTGCCTAAACAGAATGTGCGTTTGATCTCTGGATCTATGGGAACCAAATCTTGATCAGGTGCTCCTTGTATACAAGCCCTGAAATTGCAAAATCAATACAAAATTAAATTGAAGTAATAATAAACTAAACCTAGTAAGTTAACTAATACTAATCTAGATAAGTTCGAATTAGTGTCACAAAAGATAAAATTAAAACTAAATTTCAATCCCCGGCAACGGCGCCAAAAACTTGTTCGAGAAATTGTTTATTCCGATTTTAAATCCATCGCAAGTATACAATTCGTTAACAAGTAGTAAAATGGACTATAAGTCCAAGTATCGATTCCACGAGAATTGAATTAGTTCGAATTAATCTAATATGACCTTAACCGAAACACGACAACCAAATTGCAATTTTGTACTTTAACTAACAAAATGTAATCGTTGATGCAATTATGGACGAAGGATTATACTAAGTTCAAAATAAATTGGATGCAATTTAACTAGAATTTTATAGAATTAATGGATGTTCTAACACACTAGAATTACGAATCCCCAAGCAATACCCGTTCAATTGTCAATTATACAAATTTGACACACAATTCCACAAAAGATGAATCGATATTCCTATTTCAATTTAGCAATCTCTCTCGAGCAATGCCAAAACCTATCCCAATATATAATTCGACTATATTTCTATGACGAATCCTAATATACCGACATGCATTATAAATTCACGAATATCCAATGATTCACACAAGGCGTAGATGTATATTTCTATCCTCTATCGGACCCTATGATGATTTATACTATGTCGAACCTATTTCCCTTCTTTCAAATGCATAAAACAGGTCACCACAATCATATAATTACGTGCACAATAATTATATGAAAATAAAAACGAAATAAATCAATCAATTCCGAAATTTGTGTTCACATACGTCAAAAATTCAAAACAACAATTAAACATAGTATTACAAGGTTCATCGATCTCCTAATAGTGATAAATCTAGCCTAACATGCTAAAAAGAACAAAACTTAAAAATATTTGAAGAAACGACATCATCCGAATCAATTTTCAATTCGATCTTCACTTGGCGCGATGTTGTTCTCTTGTTCTCTCTCTCTCGTTTCTCCTTCAAAATCTCCCAAAAACATGTAAAAATGACGTCTCCTATGTTCTGGTCGAGTTTTTGTATTTATAGGACCCTAAAATTGTTGTTTCCATAAGATTTCGGAAGAAAAAGGAAACTAAATTTTTCCTCAATATTTGCTCTATGTGACCGCATAGAGCAATTCTATGCGGTCGCATAGAGTAAACTTTTCAAGCCTCTTTGGTTTCGGTATGGTACGATGCGACCACATGTGGTCGCATAGTACTATCAACTATGGTATAAGTGTGTTTTGGTCCTCCCACTTGCATCCTTCACTTCTTAGCATCTTCTCTTCATTCTTTTCATTTCATCACCCCACGATATCGTCAATTGGTAATTGGCCTAATCGATTTCTCGACTTGTTCATCGGATCAACTTTTGGATATTTGCACTTTTGGTCCCTGAGCTTTCACTTTGTGTCACTTTAGTCCTTTTTCGCGTCTTTTCTCTTGAATTTCACCATGTTCATCATTGTTTCCTACAATTCACAAATGTACAAGATTAAGTCACAATTCAATCATTTTGCTCGTTTTTAAGTCATGTTTGTGACCTAAATAAGTGTGCAAAAACACACTTATTATCGAACATTAATGGGTTGGCTTCCAACCTTTTAGTGTAATTGCATGCTCGTGACCTCGCACGGGAGGTAATCCTACTGGTGACTCGAGGACCTCCCTGTACTCTAATTAATTCCTGGATGGGTTGCGGATTGTCATCCCCAACTTCTTGTCCATCTATCTGCACCAAACACAGCTCCACTATCATTCATTCTCCCTCCTTTTGTAGAATTTTGATCGTGGACTTTAGTGAAACCAGAGATTTGCTTAGCCCTTCTTCCCCTTTTAAGGTAACTGTATTATCACCTAAGGGTATTTTTATCTCCAACAACTTCCAGTTAACTTGAACTGTGCCCAAGGTACTAAGCCACTGCATTCCCAGTATTATGTCTGAACTGCCCAGCTCTATTGGTAAATAATCCTCTACAACAACCACGAACTGCATATATAATACCACTCCTCGACATTTTCCTCTCCCCTTTATAGCCATACCAATGCCCACCTACACCCGGTATCCATTGGTCTCCGTTATTGGCAGGTTGAGCTTCCTAATCAAGTCCCATGACATGAAATTGTGCATGGCAGCTGAGTCTATTAACACTACTACTTCCTGCCCTTCCATTGTACCCCTTACCTTCATGGTCCTAGGTGAGGTCAATCGAACCACGGAGACCTGACCCATGAGTTCATGGATAACTCTACACCATCCAGCTCATAATCTGTGGTATCCTCCAGCCGCTCCCCTTCTGCCTCGTCATCATCAACTAGCAACATTTGTAGCTTCCTATTGCGATACTTATGCATAGGATGGAACTTCTCATCACATCGAAAATAGTCCCTTTTCCTTTTTGGCTTGGATCTCGTCCTGGGATAGTTTTGTGAATCCCATAGTTGTGTTTCTCAAATTGGTTCCTCTTTTTTCATGTACGTCCATCCCCTTCGTTATGTTCCAAGGAACAATCTGCTGCTCGATCCTTGCGGGATTTGTAGTCACACTCCTAACTCTTAGTCTCTCTCTGTCCCTCACCCTGTTGGTTCAGTTGTTTGTATCCTCTACCCTCTACGCCATGTCCATGATTTACGAGAGAACTTTCAGTTTCACCATCAACACTTCGGCTTGTACTTCCTCTCCTAGCTTATTGATGAAACCCCCCTCCAAAGTATCCTAACTTACATTTTTTAGAGGAGTACATTTTTCTTAGGAGCCAACATTACTTCAAATTTCTCTCTATACTCTACAACTGTCCTTGTCTGCCGGATCGCCAGGAATCATTGATGTAGTGTTCTATATTGGGTATCCCAAAATCTCTCCAACAACCATTGTTTGAGCTCTATCCAACTGCAAATGGGCTGCCTCCCATCTTTCCACAGGAACCAGGATAGGGCACTTCCTTCCATGCATATCCCAATTGCAACTGCCCTCTCCGCATCAATAAGCTTGCTCATACTGAAGTACCTTTCAGCTCTGAATATCAAGGAGTCTGGATCAACCCCATTAAACAGGGGTAGTTCCAATTTACGGTAATTTCCTTCAACAGTTGGAGCAACTACCTTCTCTGGTAATACGGCCTCTGATATAATATCTTCCTCTATAGGACCGGTCGATTTCATCCTACTTCCTTTCCTTGTCACCACGGAGGACTGTGGTGCCATTTTCTTGAACATCTTCCTTAGTGCTTCCAGCCCTTCACTCAG
The DNA here is from genome assembly GCF_002742605.1 of Olea europaea var. sylvestris. Classification (NCBI taxonomy): domain Eukaryota; kingdom Viridiplantae; phylum Streptophyta; class Magnoliopsida; order Lamiales; family Oleaceae; genus Olea; species Olea europaea. The sequence continues at coordinate 446,668 of NW_019236492.1, forward strand.
CTCTTTCTTGCCCAATGGGAGACTGACTTCCAGCTTCTCATTCATTTTACCCAACTCTATCCCCAATCTCGCGTTTAAGTGTTCCATGTGCCCTTTCAACTTGATTACGAAGGTACCCAAGGGTTGAATCTGGGTTATCGTGTTCTCCAACACTTCGATTCGGTTATCCATCCTTGTCATCGGCATCCGCTTCCTAAAATTTCAGATGCTCTAATACCAATTTGGTAGAACCTGTTGAATCAAAATGAAATTGAATTGCTCGAATGAATTATAATCTGGTAAACACTGAATTGAAACCCGCAGAATTTGAATTAAGAGTAATTTTATTGAATTGAAATGAAATAACAAACTCAACGACTGAAAAAGAAGAAAATAACAAGGCAAGTTTCAAGAGCTACCCCCTCTCTTAATGACTCATATTTCTACTTCTTTGAATGAATTATTCGACGCCTATCATTCCCTATTTATAGACTTCTAAACAAAAATGACCCCATCATAATGACCTAAGCATAACAACTCTTGCTCAACAGATCTAATAGCCAATATTCCTTCCCAACTCCTTTACACACCTTTCTTGTGACTTCACTGGTAAATGAACTTTATGGAAAGTTTATCATAAGCCTAATAGTAATGGGGCTTGGGCTAGCCAATTAATACAAGCCCAATGAAATAAAACATAAATAATAGTCTAAAACATAGATAAGAGTCCAAACAAATGATGTCCTTATCAACTCTCCTTGGTGGGAGAAAAACTCGGCTATGTCGAGTAGTTGCACTACCACATGGGCGATCTTTTTTACGAACCAAATATTAGAAGTCAATAAATGATGAGAACATCATTTGCAAATTATCTCCAAGTATATGATCTGACCAAGATGAACTGGGCAAAGGAAGATTTTGCTAACTCCTATAAGGTTCCAATGAATCTGGATCATGCTGTTGAAGTCTCTTTCTGGGGATCCATGTACCATCAGAATCAAGTCGATCACCCAACAAACAAGAAAACACTGAATCTTTCAATCGTTGGTCAAAACAATCCTATCATCTAAAATAACATCAATCTTATCTTTGTGTGTTGTGATAGGTGATACTGGAGTAAAAATAGCAAAAGATTCAATGTAGGAATTCCCATGTCGAGATTAGAAAATGATCAGAAAGGGTTAAAATAGCTTTTATAAGCAAAAATGTCCTTAACCAATAAAATAGAGTAGTGGCCAAAATGTGATAAAAGATCAATGACACATGTATTTGAACCAATATGCTTTAAAATTTCATAAGGACCAACACTACAGGTTTGCAATATAACATAATCCCCAATATTAAATTCAAAATTTCGTTTATGCAAATCAATTTGAAGTTTATATGATACATTACTTGCTTCAAATCATTTATTGATCTCAATATACAAGACATGAAGATGACGTACAAATGCTTCAGCTAACATCGACACACTAGCATCGGGGACATGGGAATAAGGCCTAACGGTCTCCTAGGCTTATAATCATGACTAACTTTAAAGGGACTCAAACCTAGAGATCGATTCACAAAATTGATATATGCAATTTCAACATGTGGGAGGATCAAATCCCAATTCCCAAGATTTTCCTTGAATATGACATGATTATGCAACTGATCAGCACCTTTACGTTGATTAATGATACTACATACAACACTTGAGAGAGAGGTGTCAGAAGAAAGAGTATAATATCTAGATTCTCTAGAGGAGTCTGGATACCACCTAAGGATATGTCATCACTATCATCCAAGTCATCAGAATCTTCACGTTTAGGTTCATAAACTAGATCTGCTAATAGCTCATCTATTACATTCTTCCGTGCATCAATGACTAAGGCTCGATTAGAGCATTTGGAAGAAATATGGTCAAAGTCCTTACAATTGAAACAGTGCAAATGAGAAGAAGACATTGGAATTTCAAGACCTTTATCCTTATTTTCCTCAATAGGAAGAACATCAGACGAGGGAGGTTGTACAAGGGACTTAACAGAGGGAAGTGGCACCGGTGAAACAAAATGATGATTGTAAATACAACTTCTATATGAAAAAGGCAGCCTAGAAATATCACGACTTTTACACTTATTTTCCCAAATGGGAGGAACATTAGACAAGGACGCCTCTATGATAGACTTAAGATGAAGTGGCACTAATGAGATGGGTCAATGATAGTGATCGCACTTTTCATATGGAATACTAATCAATAACTCAAAATCTCGAACAAAAAAGTAAGCGTCATCAAGAGTAGTGATATCTTGAAGGAAAAGCTTATGCCTAAGATCCTCACTTAGACCCTGTCTGAACATTTCAACACTTGAGAGAGAGGCCTCATCCTCAATGACATAACATTTCATCCGAAATTTCTCAAATTGAGCAATGTACTCAGTCTTTAACTGATTTCCTTGATTAAGGGCAGTCTATTAAGTAAAAACTTCAAAATCTAAGCAACCATAAAAAGTAGGAGTGTCTAATTTAATGTCTCTAAAAAAACTCTCTTTATGACGAGGAAGAGAATGAGTACTGTGATGGTCATAGGCTCGTTCTCGCCTATGAACTTGATCCCTATCACTACAATCGTATCGAAAATGTTTTCGATCTCCTCGTTGATGACAATAGTGTCTATTATAGGATACTTCAAAATTATCAATGTCGATCGAATGAGGGATTTGCTTAAAACTGTTCAAATTAGCATAGAGGGTCTTACTCTCTTCAAGAGTAGCAGTTATCTGGGTTTGAATAGGCGCTATTTATCGGGTGAGTGCATTAAATTGTGAACGTCCATGTTTAGGCATTGAGACTAGAAGTGATGACGACCAGTCAACCACCATGCATGCACTGTATTAGCAGCTAAATGACATACAATAGAAAAATCAATAAACAATAAGTGCAAGTAACGAAAAATAACAACTTGAACCCTTTTTTTAATTTTAAATTTTGGGATTAAATAAATCCAAATACGGCAAGCTAATACTACTGGTATATGTAAAATAGCAAAGTAATGGTCAAATACTAGTCAAAACCTAATCATGTAAAATAAGTGAGGTAAAAGTAGAATTTAACGAAGTTAATGGATCCAATTGCATGAGTTTAGGTAAAAACTGGAATAACAGCAGTACACTAAAATATTGATACAATTTTAAACGAAACAGTAATATAAACCAATAATAAATAATAGTAGTAACTTCTCTTTCACTTGTTGTGGCGTTGTGTCAATCAGCCAAAATAAGAGTACGCCCGTTGAGACAATGTGTCAATCAACCAAAATAAATGAGGCACCTGCAAATAATGATTAAAAAATATCTTCTTCTTTTTTTCACATTTCTCTCTCTCTCTCTCTCTCTCTCTCTCTCCCCCCCCCCCCTTTTTTATTTTTTAANNCCCCCCCCCCCCCCCCCCCCCCCCTTTTTAATTTATGAAATCAAATTACGCTTCCATATAAAACAAAATAGGGTAAAAATTAAGACCAAAAATATACATTTCTCTTACATAATACATGGCCCAACATTACCACAACCCAAATACAACTAAGGCCTAAAATTAATAGAGGCTGAAATCAAAATAACCGAAAATCTGGAATCCACTGTTGGACGAAGATGGCAGCGTGGGATGTGGCGACAGTGGAGGTCGGCGAAGAAGAGAGTTGACTGCTTGGGTTCACTGATTTAGGAGCGACCGACGATTGGTCCCTTGAATGTCACGCGTTGTGGTGGCGATCGCGGTGTGGATATTTCAAGGTGTTGCAACAATGGATTTGGTGTAATGGTAGAACATGCAGGAGATGAAGATGCTTCCAGTAGAAGGTATTAACTGGGTCAGTTTAAGGTGGTGGGTTTATGGGTTAATTGTTTGGCTATAATTTTGGTTTTACGTGTATATGTAGTGGGTTAACTGTGTGTTGTAGGTTAACTGTATGGGAAAGAATGATTACCTTCGTGTTTTGTTTGGATGTAATTTAGGTGATATGGGTTGGGCACGGGGATTATTGAGTTTTGTTGGATTTGTTGGCTGCGTTGTGGTGTAACACATGACTGGGAAGGCAGAGATGGTGAATAGGTTTTGCAGTAGCGGGTTTGGAGACTGGAGAGGATGATGCTGGGAGTTGCATGTGTACTAAGATGCAGATTAATCAGCCATTTTAATGATGGAATCCAAGTTTTAGCTCTGATACCACTTCGATGTAGAATGGATTGAGAATTCTCCAACTTAAAATGTTATAAGATAATCAGAAGTTGAAGTAACCAGCAGAAGAAGCAGAACATGGGTAGCAAAACAAGTCAACTAGAGAAGAAGAAGACGACAAAGCCAGAGAAGAAGAGAGTGGGAGAAATTGGAGAGGGGAGAGGAGACTCGAAAGGAAGAAGACAGTGGTAGCAAACCACAACTCAATTCATCAATCATTAACCGTCTTTGGAAAAGCAATACAAACATATAAATAATAAAATTAAGCCTAATGGTTATGGAGCTTGGGCCAACCCATTAATACAAGCCCGATGAAATAAAACATAAATAATAGTCCAAGACATAGATAAGAGTTCAAACAAGTGATGTCCTCATCAAAAGGGATCAAGTCCGATTTCCACCAGTATGTTAGCCATTGTACCGTTTGCCAACAGCACAAGTATAGTGCTCTTTCACCAGGGGGCCTTTTACAACCACTAACTATTTTGAGCCATGTTTGGGAAGATATTGTCATGGACTTCATTGAGGGTCTACCGAAGTCAAGAACCATGGATACCATTTTGGTGGTGGTGGACCGTTTAAGCAAGTATGGATACTTTATTGAACTCAAACATCCTTTTATAGCAGCAAGTGTGGCAAGTGTTTTTATTAAGGAAGTGGTACGACTTCATAGGATACCTCATTCTATAGTCTCGAATAGGGACAAGGTCTTTATGAGTCATTTTTGGAAAGAGCTCTTTCGACTGCAAGGTATTAAGCTCACCCGAAGTACCGCTTACCACCCCAATCCGATGGACAATCAGAGGTATTGAATCACACCTTAGAAACCTATCTCCATTGTTTTGCTTCGACATAACCCAAGTCTTCGTTCAGCAGGTTATAGTGGACAGAGATATGGTATATTACCTCTTACCACACAGCATCAAAGACGACTCCTTTTCAGATTGTATATGGTCGTGATCCTCTATCTTTACTGAGGTTTGAAAAAGGATCCACCCTGGTGTCGACAGTGGAACAACAATTAGTGAAACGTGATAGAGTCTTGGAGGAATTGAAGGCACAATTACTTAAGGCTCAGGCTAAGATGAAGAGCAGAGTGTACTCTAAAAGGAAGGATGTCCAGTTACATAGTGGTGATTTAGTATATTTGAAGATCAGACCCTAACGTCGGAAAACATTGGCTGCACGAGAGAATGAGAAACTAGCCCCAAGATTATATGAACCATTTGCAGTTGAAAAGAAGATTTGACAAGTTGCATATAAGTTGTCACTAACAGCTATGTGTAACATCCATCCGATTTTTCATGTGTCGAAGTTGCACAATACAGAGAAAGTAGAGCACGCTGTGGATGAAGTGCTTAGTCAATTGAATGAGAAGCTGGAAATGTTAGTGGAACCTGAAGCAGTGCTGGGGGTAAGATCGGGGACAGGCCACAACATTAGACGTTTTGGATGTTCTAATACAATGGAAAGGGCGGCCACCATTAGAAGCCACCTAGTAGTCATATGACCTGCTAAGACAGCAATTTTTCCATCCTATCACCTTGAGGACAAGGTAAGTCTTGTTGGAGGGAGTAATGATAGGCCCACAGTCCAGATTACCTACCAAAGGCGCAACAAAGGGGCAGGGGTGGAAAAGGGAATGTAGGAAGAAAAAGGGCCACATGCACAATTACGTAATCTGTTGAGGGAATGATCTAAAACCAGAGCAACCTATAAATAGTGGAGTCAATTCCAGTGAAGGCAGGCAGAACTTGGTAGCCCTTGGGAGAGAAGTGGACCTCTCAAACGTCCATATCCTTGTTATCCTTTTTTACTGTTATTTGGCATTTTCCAATATGTTAGCATTTCTTTTTTTCTTCTTGTAATCAAGTTCAGCAAGCGAAATAAAATTTTGTTTAAGTCCATCAATTACCATAAAGTGTATTTGGTGAAGCGTGATTGTTCTAGGTTCCTATCACATTCTTAAGAAACAGCCTCTATTGGAGTCCCATCACCACATGGAGATATTCATATGCAAACCCAATGTCAAAATTTACACAAAATAGAGGAAAGATTAGTTCTTCACTTGCCCAAAATATAAATGATGGTGATTTCAAACTAATGAAAGATACGCAATCTATCCAGCTTACATTAATTACCATAGATGCTTGGACCAATAATGGTGTAAGGAGAGAATACAAGATGAGAATGACAGATCAATTAACATGATGAAATAAAACAAGTCAAAAGCATTAAAAGGGTGAATGAGGGTAGAATACAAATTAGTTCAATAGCGTAAAATTTAAACATCGATCAACAGTTATTTAATGTAGTCTAGTTTGATGATCCTATTGTATCCGATTAAGATGTTACTATCCAAGATTTTTCCTCATTTGACCAATAGACTAACAACATGTTATCACTAGCAATTTCCCACATTGTTATAAGCTTTATGGTGCTACGGTATGCGTGCATTCAAAGGACATATACCTAGCCTTTAATTATTAGATTGTCACATATCATGTTGTCAGAGCCTCCTGCTAACTTCATTATGTCACATAATTCCTTTCACTTAGCAAATTAAGAATTAGCTAAGTAGCTATTTCATTATCAGAAAGACAACTCACTAACCTAACGAGGCCATCAAGTAAATATATTTCCAGAAGTTCATTTTTAGCTTCAACATAAACAGTGATAAAGACAAGAATATAGCTTGTGGGTTAGCATTAAGTATTTTTTTTTTTTAGATATAAGATGTTCAGCTTAACAACTGATGAGGAACTGGTTAAAAAATTAGCATCTGGAAGTCAATGTGCTATGCTTCCCAAGATCAGAAAGACCTTTGTCATTTTCCACCGATCAGTCATGTAGAGCAGATTTCAAAAAATCCTATGAAATTTCATTGTCCCCACTTTCCTTATAGACCTTTGATTTTCTTTAACTTAAAAAATCTACATCATGGTTGCTTATATAAGAAATTATCTTACACTTACTGAGCACATGAGTTTTATCAAAGTTAATTAAGAACCCACAAAAATACAAAAATCATAAACGTAATCACAATAAACATTACTGGAAGTGTAGAAAAATGTTAAATAGAAAATAAGAGGCAAATAAAGGAAACTTTATTACCGGTGAGCGACTGAAAACAATGGAGATCAAAGGTGTCCGCTTGGAGGAGCTCGATTCCCAAACATCCAGATACAGGGAACAGCTGCTGAGAGATGGCATGCACTGAGTGCCATAGACTCGCCAATCTCAAGCTGTCATTAGTGTCCATTCTTCCTGAGGAACCGTAATCCTGATAAACATTTCGCAACTATCTTGATTACTTAAACTGCAGAATATGAAATGTCAGTGTGTGGGAAGGTGCGTTCGGGGAAAGCTTACCTTATAGAAAATGAGACCTCCAGATTTGCTGATGATGTAGAGACTGTAGATTGCAGCCATTTTTGCTTGCTTGTGATTAGAGACTCTATTCTGTCGAGGAGTATAGTGCCAAAGAAATGGAACTTGGTGTACCAAAGAATAGACCAGCTGGAGATCTTTACTAAATGTTTCTGCAAATATCTGTTGCACCCCATTAAAAATTGAGTTATATTTCACATCAATTTCTTGGATTATATCAATTAACATTCTTAATGATTGTATTTTAACATTATATAGAACATTTCATTCATATATAGCCTTCATTTAGGAAGAATTTACAAACAGTTTAATATATAAATAGAAAGAAATAAGTGGTTTATGAGTGGATCGTACTTGTGGATTTATTGGAGTGTGTGGTTGAAAATAAAGTTTGTTCATTTAAAAATTAGCCAAACGAGGCATAATAGATCAAGATGAGTTATTACTATAAGAAAAATTCTAATTAAAAAAAAAAAAAAAATCAGTATACGCATGGAGTCGTAATTCTTTCAAATACAATGGTTATTTCCACACCTCATCATTAAGTTCCTCTAATTCCAAGACAGTCTATAACAAAAACCTATACTTAAGAACCTTTAAGCATAGATTTTATCTATCACATCACCACACCTTTCTTTGATATGTGAGATGTCAATTTTTTATCAAACACTCGAAGAGAGGATTATCTTGAATTAAAAGGAGAGGAAACCTAGTTAGTGATGTGTAGATGTTGAAGAAACCTTGATAAATATATAAGTCCTATCACCACATGATGTTACGACTTACAACCATGCCCTCTAAATATTAAACGATACACAATTTGTGAAAAAACACACACTTGTTAGAACTCAAAAAGATGAGACTGGATTTCTTTTTGTTAGATGCAAGGTTTCCCTTAGAAAGACAAATGTAAATTAGATATGGATATGGTAAAGGCAAAAGAATGCTGAATAGAATGCTTCACATAACTAGACCCTTTTGCCCATGATATTTTTTTTACCTTTCTAACCCCTGAAGTTTGGCTTTCTGGTGATATTGTTAGAACTTAAAAATCTTAGATCTTTTTGGAGAAGTTAGCATGCAAGGTTGTCTTTAGAGGTCAAATGATAAATAAGTTATGGATAAGGAAAATATAAAATAATGTCAAATAGAGTGTTATACAAAACTATACCCTTTTGACAATACCTTTTTTACTCCCCTGAGTTTAATCTGTGGAGGTAAAGCATAATATAGGAATGTTACACCTTGACAGTCATAAGAGTCTAGTTCCACTCATGCATCACAAGGACTCAAACTACTAGGTCATGCCATAATGTGTCATACAAAGCAAATGAAAAATTGAACTATGTTATACCAAAGAAACGTAGGAAAACTAAAGGTACTTTGTGGTTAATAGCAACTCGTCCCTAAACTTTTCTTCAAATAATTGTTCCACCCATGATAGTTTGAGAGTTATGAGGCACGTTAACCTATATGATTATTGACTAGAAAAAACCTTAACAAGAGGCCATCATTGAACTTATTTAAAGAAACAAAAGAGCAATGCCCATGGAAATTCACACTACAAGGAAGCTCGAGTATCACATAATTGAGCACGAGAATTAAAAAATTCAATGTTAGAGCACCAAATTCCATTACTCAGTTCAAGATTCCAAAATGGAATTCGTAGGTCTCATTTCAGGATACTCAAATCTCATATTTGCCAAAAGTTACAATTTAATTCAAATCATAATTTCAATTTATGGTGATGCACAAACAAGTAGAGATAGTCAGCTATAGGTAGTGGCCGATCCAGAATTTAAGGTCAGATAGGACAGCCATTGACGATCGACAGCCAATGGCCGTAACAGCAAGGTCCTCTATCAATATTTAATTAAATAATTTTTAATATTCTTCAATCTATATCTAAATGCATTAAAACCCTACCACAAACAAATAACATAGAAAAACATAACACAAATAATAGAGAAATTAAAAATACACAAATGTGAATATAAAAGCATAACCACAGGCAACTAGTCCACTGTCCACACGTTTAAGACCCAAGATACAATTGCAATTGATCTAATTTCCTTAATTAAATAATCAAATTATAACTCAAATCAATCTCTTCCCAAACTTTAAATTGCAAAAGATTCCATTTTTATCATTTAAGAAGATGAATGCAATAGAATTATTTAACGGCGGGCTGAGGCGGGAGGTGCAGTCCGTCACTGGAGGGCGGGCGGGTGGCGGCCACTATGGCGGGTGGGAGAACACCGGGAATTGTAGAGTCGAAGTAGGGTAGAACTTAGAAGAATAAGGTTTCGTTGCTTGTCTGGAATCTGGACCCTGGCTGTGATTTTTGAAATGTTGTGGCTTCGACTTTGGGCAACGGATTGTTGTGAATTGATTGGTGATTTTGGGCATTTATCAAAGATTAATGGGCACAATTTTAATATTTATAGAAAATTATCTAGAAACCTACATTGTATAGATTCAAAACTACCCATGTCAGTTTTAACATTTATCCTCCCTCTCTCTCTCTCTTCATTATATACACGACAATCTTGTTGGAAAAAATAATTAGTTGCACTAGTAATCAGAATAATATAATGCAGAAATATAAAACTTATCGTCCGATCGAGTCTCGTGACAGCACGATATCCTAAAGTGAAATTGTTCGTCAATAATTGCTGCGACCTCCGTGGACAATCACTCCCAGAATACAACGATCGTAAACCACTTGTGCAGCAATCACGAATGGTCTTTCTAGAATTCTCAATTGTACTCCAGAATAGATATAAAAACCCGAATATAAGAACTTCACAATATGAAAAGAGTGATTGATGCAAGATGATTTTTCTATTTTCTTTTTGTGTGTCTTTTTCTCAAAACGAGATATGGGTTTATATAGGCAAGATGGTAGTAACAGTCTTCACCATGTTAATGCAGAATTTTAATAACTGAGCAGTGAGTGTTTTAATGGCAGTTAGTGGGTTGTTATAAAAACAAACAGTCATAAAATACTGGCTAGTTTTACCCATTAAATAATAAAGAAAAAAATATTTATTTTAGTCAAGGAAGCCCAAGAGCCCAAGGCCCCAATCAAGACATTTTAATATCTACGTGGGGAGTGATTCGAACCCCTGACGTCCCACACAAATGTCACATTTCCCACCACTTTGGCACTTTATCTAATTTGATTATTTCTTTCACATTTTATATTTATACCATAAATATATAACAATCCCCCACGTGAAAGAAATAAGATAAATGAAAATATTACTCTGGAGTACGGTAGAAATCATGCAGGCTTAGGTGTCTATCGACTTGAACCTTGGCTTTGTATATTCTATCGAGCTTACTAACTGTAGAATGAACTATGTCTTGAACTCTACAATTATAGTTGCAAACTGAGACAATAGAACACACATGATTTCTAGAACAGTCATTGAGTTCTCGCGGTTGTGTTCATTTCAGCCGTAAACTTTCCCAGTTTCTTTGAGTGCTCTAGAGAATTCGCCTCAATTCTCATAGGAAGCAGCCCCACTTTCACACTCAAATAGGTGCTACTATCAAGGGTGCACTGTATTTAAACACCCCACTGAATATCAGCTATAGTAAGCATTAAGAGTATTAGCTCATCCTCTAATCAATACAGTTGGTACTACGCATCATAGGGAGGGGTTTGGAATAAATCCAATGTAGTACCCCCACAGACCACTCCAATAACTTTGTTGTCCCATTGAACCTTGACCATGGGATCTCCAATTGCAAGGTTGGGTTTCCATTATAGGTGATCTAATACATAATAGGCTTTAGCCCCATCCCACTCGATGTTTGTTGAATTAGTTCTCTAGCCAATCCTTTGGTTAGTGGGTCAGCAATGTTATCACTTGACTTCACATAGTCAATAGCTATAATCTCATCCTTAAGCAGCTGACGCACAGTATTGTGCCTCCTACGAATATGTCTAGACTTTCCATTATAGGATGAATTTTGAGCTCTTGAGATAGCTGCTTGACTGTCACAATGTATTGAAATAGTTGGAAATGGTTTAGACCACAAAGGAACATCCATAAGAAAATTCCTTAACCATTCAGCCTCCTCACCTGCCTTATCTAAAGCTATGAACTCAGATTCCATAGTAGATCTAGCAATGCAGGTTTGCTTAGTGGATTTCCAGGAGACAGCTCCGCCTGCTAATGTAAATACATATCCACTTGTAGATTTACTTTCATTGGTATCGGAAATCCAATTAGCATCACAATATCCCTCAAGTATAGCACGGAATTCGGTATAATGTATTCCCCAGTCTAGAGTGTATCTCAAATACCTCAAGACTCGAATAAGAGCATCCCAATGTTCATTGTTAGGATTACTAGTATACCTACTAAGTCTACCGACAGCATATGCTATATCAGGTCTTGTACAGTTCATGAGATACATGAGACTGCCGATTACTTTAGCATACTCTAAAGCGGAAACACTAGGACCTGAATGTTTTCTCAAATGACGGCTTGCATCATAAGGTGTTTTAGCAGGAATACAGTTGTATTGATTAAACTTCTTAAGCACTTTTTCTACATAATGTGATTGGGTCAAAATAATTCCTTCAGAATGTTTTACTATTTTGATTCCTAGAATAACATCAGCAACACCCAAATCTTTCATTTCAAAGTGCTTGTTTAAAAATCGCTTAGTTTTATTAACCACATCTAAACTAGTTCCCATAATCAGCATATCATCAACATATAAGCAAATTATCACGCCACTATTATTTTCAAATTTGTTATATATGCATTTATCTGCTTCATTTATCACATAACCACTTGATGTCAAAACTGTATCAAATTTTTCGTGCCATTGCTTAGGAGCTTGTTTAAGGCCATAAAGGGATTTTTTAAATCTACATACTTTATCCTCAAGGCCTTCTACAACAAATCCTTCAGGCTGATCCATATAAATCTCCTCTTCTAAGTCTCCATTTAAAAATGCAGTTTTGACATCCATTTGATGTATAATAAGATCATACAGTGAGGCAATTGCAATTAACATCCTAATAGAGGTAATCCTAGTAACGGGTGAATAAGTATCAAAGAAGTCAACTCCTTCCTTTTGTTTATAGCCTTTAACAACAAGTCTTTCTTTATACTTATCAATTGAACCATCAGGTTTAAGTTTTTTCTTAAACAACCATCTACACCCAATTGTCTTACATCCTTGAGGTAAGTCCACTAACTCCCAAGTATTATTAGATATAATTGAATCATATTCACTATTTACAGCTTCCTTCCAAAATATAGAATCTGGTGAAAACATAGTTTCACCAAAGGTACTAGGATCATCCTCTACTAAGTAGTTTATAAAGTCAGGACCGAAAGAAGTAGTGGTCCTAGGTCTTTTGCTTCTCCTAATTTCAGCTTCTTCTAATTCAGATGGCTCCTCTCTAACATTAGGAGGAATACTAAAAGAACTGCTTGATCCTTCAGACTTTTCTTTAAACGGAAATCTATTTTCAAAAAATTCTGCATCTCTAGTTTCAAATATTGTGATCTTTTCAATCAAATTATTTTTAGAGTCAACGACTAAAAATCTGTAGGCATTACTATGAAAAGCATAGCCTACAAAAACACAATCAACAGTTTTCGGGCCAAATTTAGTTCTTTTAAGTGCTGGAATAGAAGCTTTAGCTAAACACCCCCACACTTTAAGATATTTATATGAAGGTATTCTGCCCTTCCACATTTCATAAGGAGACTTATTATTTTTCTTACTAGGAATTCTATTAAGAATATAACATGCAGTAAGAAGTGCTTCCCCCCACATGTTAAAAGGTAATCCAGAAGAGCTTAGCATTGATATGACCATATCCTTAAGGGTTCGATTTTTCCTTTCAGCTACACCATTAGATTGTGGAGAATAGGGTGGAGTAGTCTCATGAATAATACCATTCTCAACACAAAATTTATCAAAATCTCCTGTATATTCTCTTCCCCTATCAGATCTTAAAACTTTAATAGTTTTGTCTAGCTGATTTTCTACTTCAATTTTATAGAAATAAATTTTGAATAGCTTTCATCCTTACTCTTAAGTAGATAAATATAACAATATCGAGAATAATCATCAATGAAAGTTAAGAAATATTTATTTCCATCACAAGTAACATATCCTTTTAAGTCACATAAATCAGAATGTATCAAACTTAAGACCGAAGTAGTCCTATCAACACGAGGAAATGGTTTTCTAGAATATTTAGATTCAACACATGTTTCACATTTTGAATTTGGACAATTATCGATTTTGGGAATGTTTCCCAAAGTCATTAATTTTTTAATAGAAGTTTTATTAACGTGTCCAAGTCTAGCATGCCACAAATCATAAGAATCCAACAAGTAAACGGAAGAGCTAGATGCTTTATTGTTAATCACAGAGACATTGAGTTTAAACAGACTCTCATCTGCATACCCTTTCCCAACAAAGGAATCACCCTTAGACAGTACAACTTAACCACTTTCAAATACAATTTTAAAACCCTTTTTTACTAAGATAGATCCAGACACTAATTTTTTCCTAATATCAGGTACATAAAGGACACTAGCGGGAGTGAATGAAGAAAATGCACCTCTCGTGCAGCAAATATGCTTGGTAGCTCCAGAATCTACCCACCAGTCTGTCATGTTGCTTACTAGATTCACTTCTGTCACCATAGTAGAGAAATTCCCATCCTCTACGACATGTGCCTGATGCTTCACAACTTTTCCTTTCCTATTTCTACAATCCTTTGCAAAGTGACCTGGTTTACCACAAACAAAACAGTCACCAACAATTTTATTTTTAAATTGGGGTTTAGACCGATTGTTCTTTCCTACAAATTGTTTTCCCTTATTTCTGCCTTTAAAGTTCTGACCCCTTGTAAAATTTCCAATTGGTTTCTTAGCCCCAGAACTTCCTTCAATAAGATTAGCCTTGGTATCAAAATCTGGCCTTTCCTTACGTTCTGCCATTCTATTGTCCTCCTCGATTCTAATCCCGATAATCAGATCCTCTAAGGACATTTCTTTTCTCTTATACTTCAAACTATTTTTATACTCTTTCCAAGAAGGTGGCAATTTTCAATTATAGCTGACACTTGAAAGCCCTCACAGATTTTATATCCTTCAGCAATAATTTCGTGAATTATAATCTGCAATTCTTCAACCTGACTAACCACAGTTCTGACATCATTTATTTTAAAATCTAAAAACTTTCCCACAACAAATTTCCTGGTTCCAGCATCTTCTGTAGCATATTTCTTTTCTAATGAATTCCATAACTCTTTTGCAGATTTACACAAGTAGTAAATATCATACAAATCTAAAGTCAAACAATTCAGAATATAATTTCTGCACATATAATCCTTATGTTCCCAATTAGCTAAATCCTCTGTTTCCTTATCAGTAGGATTATCAGCAATTGTAAAACCGGGTTTATCTGATTCAATAGCATCAACGACTTTAAGTGTTGTCAAATAAAATTGCAGTTTCATTTACCATCTCTTAACATTCTTTCCATCAAACAACTCAGGTTTTTCAGAATACTTAGGAACAGATATATCTATGGCAGACATGGTAACTAATTATAAAGATAATTTCACTTTAGATTGTTGGAAAAAATAATTAGTTACAGTAGTGATCAGAACAATATAATGCAGAAATATAAAATTTATCATCCGATCGAGTCTCGTGACAGCACAATGTCCTAAAGTGAAATTGCCCGTCAATAATTGCTGCGACCTCCGTGGACAATCACTCCCAAAATACAACGATCGTAAACCACTTGTGCAGCAATCACGAATTATTTTTCTAGAACTCTCAATTGTACTCCAGAATAGATATAAAAACCCAAATATAAGAACTTCACAATATGAAAAGAGTGATTGATGCAAGATGATTTTTCTATTTTCTTTTTGTGTATCTTTTCCCAAAACGAGATATGGGTTTATATAGGCAAGATGGTAGTAACAGTCTTCACCATGTTAATGCAGAATTTTAATGACTGAGTAGTGGGTGTTTTAATGGTAGTTAGTGGGTTGTTACAAAAACAAACAGTCATAAAATACAGGCTAGTTTTACCCATTAAATAATAAAGAAAAAAATATTTATTTTAGTCAAGGAAGCCCAAGAGCCCAAGGCCCCAATCAAGACATTTTAATATCTGCGTGGGGAGTGATTCGAACCCCTGACGTCCCACACAAATGTCACATTTCCCACCACTTTGGCACTTTATCTAATTTGATTATTTCTTTCACATTTTATATTTATACCATAAATATATAACAAATCTCTCCCTACAACACACACCCTATACTGGCTCACACGATCATCTTCTTCAACTTGCAAAGTTACTACCTTCAATATTTACAAATTTCAATCTCGCACTGTCGTTGAACCAAGTGATAACACCGCCATTATCACACAAATCTTCATCGTGAATCGTCCTTATTCGTGCTCTTTTCAAAAATTATAAATATTGAAAATGTTGTTAACTCTCGTGTAGAAGATAAAAGGAATGAGATGGAAAAGGAAAAGAGCAAAAACGAGGTTCCAAAATATTCTACTTGAAAGAGGGTGAAGATGTCAGGTTTGGGTAGAAAAACTTTAAAAAAGGTAAAATCGATGTCTATGTTTTTAGTTTTGTTGTGCATTTTTTCCTAGTAAGTGTTGTATTGTATGAGTAGACTGATTATCGCATCAATCTTGTGTTGTAGCCTGATTTTTAAAATTTGCGACATGTATTCTAAGTTATTTGTGAACTAATTTTAATAGTTTGTGACTGGTGTTTCTTTCTATTACCTTAACACATTCAGAACATATGTGATATAACAAATTGTTGTGATCCATATGATGTGTTTGTGACCTGATTTTTGGATAATATATGATATGTACACATCATTGTGGTGCTTGGTGTCAGGGTGTTTATATATGCTTTGAAGTTAGACTAATTTGTTGTACATAATGATTTGTGTAGGAATCAAGAGGCACTTCTATGAAAATTAGCCCAAGAGGCATCAGCCCATGGAAGCACTTTGAAAAATATATGAGCTCAAAAGATATGTCAATGATTATGAGCCCAAAAGGTACTTCAAATGAAAAATCAGCCTAGAAGAGGCAAGACAAATGAAGAGCTAGATCTGAGAGAGGACCACTCTAAAAATGAAAAGAAGAAGAAAGTAAACAAAATGAGCGGATGACACATCCCTAGAAAAGCAAATAAAAGCAATCAAACTACTAAATTTCGTAAAACTGCAAATACAAAGAAAATCCGACCCACACGTGAATGTACGACTCGAACTTGGGAGTACTATTGTTATCCTTATAAAATTATCATGTCATAATGGGCCTTTTATTAGATCTGGATGAGGCCCATTAGAATTTGATCGAAGTTAACGGAGGTCCAAGTGGCAACCAAGTAAAAGCCCCAAACCGAGGCTCTCCATAGGCCAGTCGAAGTTCCTTTAAAGATACCCACCGAGGCCCTAAGTGGTTTAGCCAAGACTCTCAAGAAGCCAGCCAATGTGCCTTTAAAGGTGTTGTCGAGGCCTTGAAAGGTCCTGCCGAAGTGCATATATATATATATATTCTTCTTTCACGAATATACATATTTACTTCGGAGGTCAACGGACTTAATGAGTGAGAGAACATGCTGAAATGGACAAATTCCACCAACATCGTACTTGTATCATATATTCATATCTGTAATTTGTACCACAAAAAAAAAATTAATTTTTCTTTAGTATTTTGACCTTCAATGTCTGTTGGGCGTATATAATCTGCAAAGCTCTTTTTATCCCTGTAAGGGATGGCGGAGTCAGTACCCGATGAGGTAGCGTGGCCGCGCATGTTGAATTCGTTGAAATTTACAGAGCGACTGTTGCCACGCGATTTATGCAACGTGATTTTTAAACCGCAAGTGTACGGTGTCAAGTTTTGTAATATAGTAAAGAAGTTAGGATGTCGAACCCACAAGGATTGATATTCGAATCAATTGAGTACTATAATTATTTTAGCTTTCCCTTTATTTAGACGATCAAATTTTAAGTCAATATTTTTATGCTAAATTAAAACTAAATAAGATGAACAATGCAAGTAAACGAGGGCAAATTATGAAGTTTCTTATCAAATTATGAATGCCTAGGGAATGATATCACCGTACATTCGACAATATTTTTCAACCATATAACTATTTCTATCAATCTTTTCAAAATTTATAGACAAGAACGCTAAAGTGATTCTATTTCCCTCTCTCGAGCGCCAAATAAAATCTATTTTTATATATTAATTCCAATATTTCTATTCCGAATTAAAAATATAAAAATTATCAAGCACGTGGTTCTTAATTAAAACAAGCCTCAAAGATTCACACTTTCTCTCGAAACCTACGAAATCAAGGTTATGTTGTCTTAGATCACGCCTAAATTTGCCTCTCTCGAGCGCCAAAATTTAGAACATCAAATTGGTCAATTAGTGGCCAGTTAATTGTAAGCATTGTGCACAAACAACATAAATAAATAAAAAGAAAAGATCAATTGAAATAATTATAACGGAATCCAAACATGTCTCAAGTAGGCTACATAATCCCTAGAATAATTGTTTAGTTCATAATTGAGAAAATTGACATGAATAGATTAATAAGAAAGAACATAGAGAAGAAAAGGAATAGAAAAACTTGTTTTTGCCGCTCGATTTCTTCTTCCATTGTTGCCAAATTCTCTCAATTAACTTCCTCTTCTTTAATTGTATTGACCAGCAGTGGATTTGTCTCCAAATTTTTGCAATTGGCCAGCTAAACTCCTCTTTCCAATCACGTGTTCTTGCCGGCTGCTTCCAGTTTTCCTTGCTCGTTTTTTCCCTCTTAATTAGGTCTTTTAGGTAGTATTTATAGTCTCCTCAAGTGTCGTACGATTTTGGGTTGGAATGGGCTGAGAAAGAAATCCAAAAATATCAAAATACGTTTACCCGCATAGGTGGTGGCACGGCGCTACCCTTACTATCAAATTCAGATTCATTGGCGCCACGGCGCCCTGTTCGGGTGGAAAATTTCTTCTGCGCGTCTTTTGGTAATTTTAATATAACTTTCTCGTCCAATGTCCAATTGAGGTGATTCAAAGCTCGTTAGAAAGCCAACTCAAAGGGGTGAAAATTTTCATCAGATATTATTCTCCGCTTCGATCGTTTGCTATGTCAAAAATGAGTCTCAATGTGAGGCTGAAATTTCGAAGTACAACTTTTCGGTTGGAAATTGATTTGTGATCATATTTTGACTAAATTTGATCCCTTTGACATCTTTTTTCATCAAATTGACTCCTAGCATGCTCGGATCTTCATCACGAGATTCAACACAACTTTTCAATATTTACGCTTTAGCCCCCGAACTTTGGATGTCTTACAATTTGGCAATTTTCTCCAATTTCGCCAACTTTTACTTATTTCTTTCAATTTCATCAACCTACATCACAACATTAAAACACACAATAAAAAGTTCTAAAACACTCTCAAAAGTAACAAAATAACAAATTAGATGACATAAATATTATGAGTGTAGAGCACTCATCAAATACCCCCAAACTTAATATTTTGCTTGTCCTCGAGCAAATACCAAACTAAAGAAAATCATTAACAAGTACACAAGCACAACTAAAACAAACAAAATCACTTAAAAGACACATTATGTTAGACACCTTGCCTTTATAGCTCAAGATTAAAAACATAGCGTCAAATTCATGAATTACTTCAAAGCTATAATGCACAAGTCAAATTCTTGCCTATTCAATGCCACCGGGTGTGTGTGGAGAGAGTTAAGCACAACGCTGTACAATAATAAATTGACCCAATTCCCAACCTTAAAAGTTAAATATTTCCTTGCCTCGCTTGTGGGATTCACACACCCCCAAACTTGTTTTCTTTTCTCTTCCCAAGGTGTATTCTAAAGTTAATTTTTTAATACTAATTTCTTATATCGCTCAAGTTTGGTTAGATTTCACTATTGCAGTTCATCATATCAACAGATGAGGATTCTCCTTATTTGACTGCTTCAACCTCCCAGAATCAACCAAGTTACTAACCTCTCATCAAAGGTATAATCCTCTAAAATAAGTGTTCGGGGCTTAATCAGGGTATGTGATATCAAATTTCTTTTCCTTATTTTTTTTTTCAAATATAAATTTATTCTTTAAACACCTTTGTGTGGACTTCACTCCCTTAAACTTTCTAAATGACCTCTGTAGCGAGCTTTAGACCGATAACTCCCAAATCAAACGACTTTAGGGCACCAGATTTTAAACCCTTACAGACTTAATCACTCGAATCATAAAAGCTGTAAAGAGACGATTCACAATGAGGGTTATTAAAGTTATCCTCATTGGGATCTTTTTTTTTTTATGCAATGATTAGTGCAATGCCCCTTATTAAATATCAATTCTTGAAAATCGACCTCTAACTTAAGGTTTTCACCCAATTTTCATCCTATTAGTCTCAGACAATCCACACAAAATTTAGCACACACGGAATCCACATTTATCTCCAAGTTTCCCTACAACAGCTTAATCTACCAAACATCCTATATTTGGTTTAAAGGTAATATGATGTTCAAAGGTTGTTTGGGTTTAGCATCTAAGTTCTCTAATCTAACCTATAAACATGAATCAACCTACTCATGCACAACGCCACAATCAACTCACGTGTAAAAATAATTTTTGTTTTACATAAATAAACAAAAATCTAACTCAAGCACATAACTTATCCATAACCCATAAATCAACGCATGTTCTCAATTACACAAATCAATATCGGCAAGGCTATCTAACTCACACAAGCATACAAAACACAAAATGATTTTTTCTATTTTTTTTTAACAATGCACCCTAATAAGAAAATTAAAAAAAGAAAAAATTGTACACAAATCATACAAAATACACAAAATAAAAAAATATGTAGGCAATTAGAAAATCAATTAGAAAATTTATGATACGCCCCCAAATTTAAACTAAACATTGTTCCCAATGTAAAATTAAAAGAAAAGGAGGAAAACTTCCCTGAATTGTCTGAATTGCCAACGATGATCTGGTGCTATGATGCTAGACTTGATTGATACTTCTTCTAGTTTCTCCCCCAAACTTGATATTTATCCAGCTCTTCGTCAATTGGTTTGATTGTTCCACAATGTCAAGTTTCTGAAAATTCAAAATGTAGATATTAAATTCATGGAACAAGTGTTACTTAAGTCGAACATCTAATAACCAACTAGACTGCTCAACGACCTAAGGGAGACGAGGTAGGGCTGATGAATTCCTATATAAAAAAAAATCTGAAATGAAATAAACTTTCCTATAATTCAAAACAAATAAAATAAAATAAGTGAAAAGGTAAGAACGCTTGGGTTACCTCCCAAGAAGCACTTCTTTATAGTCACTAGCTTGACTCACCCGCAACGCCTACGGTGGATCCTCAGGTGACACATTTCTCTTGTTTCTGAACTTTATCTTTGACTTTGTATTATCCTTCATTGTAAGATGGTGAACAAACTTAGGATGTTTTGACCCTAGTATGGCTTTCAAAATCTCTTTTGGTTTGGCAATGTTTGGAGGTTTTAAACGCCTATCTACATAGCTCTTTTTTTTATCAGGTGGGTCAGCTTCTTGAGCTAAGATGAAATCCACTGCTTTCTTCATTTCTAAGTCATTACCATCAGTAGATGCACCCCTTGTTGAGTAATTAATTTCCATGTATTGCACCAATGGATCATAAAATAATTCCCTTTTTTCTCCGTTTCCTGCAATTACTTCAGCCGATTGGATTATTTTGCAAGTGTCAACTCTTCCTTTTTCTAAGGCTTTCTTTTCTTGATGGATGTTGAAAGTTATTTGCTCTTCATTAACTCGTAGTGTCAACTTTCCTTCTTGCACATCAATCAGTGCTCTTCCAGTAGCCAGGAATGGTCGACCGACAATCAATGGTACTTTCTCATCCTCCTCCATGTCCAATACCACAAAGTCCATCGGAAAGATGAACTTATCAACCTTCACCAACACATCTTCAATAATGCCTTTGGGATATGTGATCGATCTGTCCGCCAATTGCAAGGTAAGGTTGTGGGATTCACTTTTCCAAGACTCAAATTTTTGAACACTAATAAGGGCATCAAGTTTATGCTAGCTCCAAGGTTAAATAGTGCCCTATCAAATGTGATACCACTAATATTGCACGGGATGTTGAAGCTGTCCGGATCTTTCAATTTGTGAGGGAGCTTCTTCTGAAGTATGGCACTACACTTCTCTGTCAACTTAATAGTCTCAAATTCCTCAAACTTTTTCTTCTTTGACATTACTTCCTTTAAGAACTTGGCATAGTTAGGCATTTAGGCCAAGGTTTCTGCAAGGGAATGTTGATGTGGATTTTCTTGAAGACCTCCAGAAACTTTGCGAATTTTTCATCAAACTCCTTCTTCAAATACCTCTGCGGGAATGGTAGTGGGGGCTTCAAGATAGGTGGGTTGTCCGGAAATGAAATTGATTAAGACTTATAAATCTTCTTTGTTGCCTATGCCTCAGTTTTCTGTCCTTCAGTATGCTTTTCCCTTGCAAGAATGGGATTCGATGTAGGTACCCCAACCTCTCTAAGCTTGCGTTCTTCAACTACTTTACCACTTCTTAGGGTGATAGCATTGCAGTGTTCCCGTGGATTAACCTCTGTGTCACTAGGAAATTGTCCTTTTTGTTGAGACTGTATTGCAGTTGCTATCTCCAAATTCTTCACTGTAGCCCCAAAGTTGGTCATATGTGTCTCAATGCTGTCAAGTCTTGCCTCATCTTTGTTAAACCTCGATCTGGTCTTTGAAATGAAGGTTTCTAAAATATCTTCTAGTGATGGCTTTCGCTCAAACGCTTGATTATTGAACCCTTGATAGTAGTTGTTTCCTGAGTAGTTTCCCTTTTGATTGAAATTCCGATCGTTTACATACTGAAATTGTTCATTCTCACTTTCAACTTTTTGTTATGCAGTGGATGTAGTCGTAATAGATTCTGATTTCTTTTGTGATCCATGTAAAGTCAATGCAGCTATTTGATTAGTGAGAGATGACATTTGAGCTGTAAGGGCGGTAATAGGATCTACCTCATAAAGGCCAACAACTTTCTTTGCACTTGAACGCTCACTCGTCCATTGATAGCTATTAGTAGCTATCTCATCCAATAATGCATAAGCCTCATTTGGAGTTTTGGATAATAATGCACCCCCTGCTGCAGAATCTACCACTATCTGTGTTTGACAATTCAAACCGTTGTAAAAAGTTTGTATCTGCAACCAATCTGGGTAACCATGCTGAGGATATCTTCTGAATAGATCTTTATATCTCTCCCATACCTCATAGAATAGTTCAAAGTCTAACTGTCGAAACTGTCCAATTTCACTCTGTAATTGTGCTACCTTCGAAGGTGTAAAGAATTTTGTAAGAAACTTCTGCGCTAACCCCTCCCAATTTGTGATGGATCCATACGGCAATGATTGGAACCATGTCTTGGCTTTGTCTCTTAAAGAAAAGGAAAATAGGCGGAGTCGGATTGCATCTTCAGTAACGCCATACATTTTCACTATATCACAGATCTCCAGAAAAGACCCCAAATGAGCATTTGGGTCTTCTGTTGGAGCTCCCCCAAACTGATTCTGCTGCACCATGTGTATAAGTCCTGGCTTCGGTTCGAAATTGTTTGCAGCAGTTGCTGGGCGTGCGATGCCAGAATAGTTGTCATTGACAACTGGCCTTATGTAGTCTCGAATAGCCCTTTGTTGGTCATCCTCATTGGCTGCTCCAGCATCCTGTTCTGCCATTGCTTCCCGTTCATTTCTTTGTATGCCTCTGAGAATGCAAAATGTGCTTTCTGGTTCAGGATCAACAGGTAGTAGGTCTAGATTTCTCGCCCTTCGTATAAACAACTGAAACTAACGAAAAGGAAGCTCTTAAAGATAGACACAAAAAGAATAAAATAAAAATAAAAATTACGATAGAAATAAAAATCTAAAGTAAAATGAAAGCTAATTGGTAATAATATCAATTGAATTCAAATAAATCAATTCCCAGCAACTGCGCCAAAAACTTGCCACGCGATTTATGCAACGTGATTTTTAAACCGCAAGTGTACGGTGTCAAGTTTTGTAATATAGTAAAGAAGTTAGGATGTCGAACCCACAAGGATTGATATTCGAATCAATTGAGTACTATAATTATTTTAGCTTTCCCTTTATTTAGACGATCAAATTTTGAGTCAATGTTTTTATGCTAAACTAAAATTAAATAAGATGAACGATGCAAGTAAACAAGGGCAAATTATGAAGTTTCTTATCAAATTATGAATACTTAGTGAATGATTTCACCGTACATTCGACAATATTGTTCAACCGTATAACTATTTCTATCAATCTTTCCAAAATTTATAGGCAAGAACGCTAAAGTGATTCTATTTCCCTCTCTCGAGCGCCAAATAAAATCTATTTTTATATATTAATTCCAATATCTTTATTCCGAATTAAAAATATAAAAATTATCAAGCACGTGGTTCTTAATTAAAACAAGCCTCAAAGATTCGCACTTTCTCTCGAAACCTACGAAATTTAGGTTATGTTGTCTTAGATCACGCCTAAATTTGCCTCTCTCGAGCGCCAAAATTTAGAACATCAAATCAGTCAATTAGTGGCCAGTTAATTGTAAGCATTGCGCACAAACAACATACATAAATAAAAAGGAAAGATCAATTGAAATAATTATAACGGAATCCAAACATGTCTCAAGTAGGCTACATCATCCCTAGAATAATTGTTTAGTTCATAATTGAGAAAATTGACATGAATAGATTAATAAGAAAGAACATAGAGAAGAAAAGGAATAGAAAAACTTGTTTTTGCCGCTCGATTTCTTCTTCCATTGTTGCCAAATTCTCTCAATTAACTTCCTCTTCTTTAATTGTATTGACCAGCAGTGGATTTGTCTCCAAATTTTTGCAATTGGCCAGCTAAACTCCTCTTTCCAATCACGTGTTCTTGCCGTCTGCTTCCAGTTTTCCTTGCTTGTTTTCCCCCTCTTAATTAGGTCTTTTAGGTAATATTTATAGTCTCCTCAAGTGTTGGACGATTTTGGGTTGAAATGGGCCGAGAAAGAAATCCAAAAATATCAAAATATGTTTACCCGCATAGGCGGCACCACGGCGCTGCCCTTACTGTCAAATTCAGATTCATTGGCGCCACGTCGCCCGGCTCGGGTGGAAAATTTTTCTGCGCGTCCTACGGTATTTTTAACATAACTTTCTCGTCCAATGTCTAATTGAGGTGATTCAAAACTCGTTAGAAAGCTAACTCAAAGGAGTACAAATTTTCTTCAGATATTATTCTCTGCTTCGATCGTTTGCTATGTCAAAAATGAGTCTCAATGTGAGGCTGAAATTTCGAAGTACAACTTTTCGGTTGGAAATTGATTTGTGATCAAGTGATAAATTAAAAATATTAAATATATAAATATTATATAATATACACTAAATTTGGATTAAAATATATTGATTTCGTACAAATCAGTTAATATACCATATTTAAAAGATATTTCTCACTTTCATCACGCAATCAAACACGATTTTCTCTCTACACAACAAGCTCCCTAAAAACTCTCTAAAATCAAGAAAATTTCACTGTCATTCCTCGATTTTAAGTTACAATCAATCAATAAAGTCACAATCCTGTCAACATTGAAGCTTGGCTATGGAAGAATTGGATTTTTCCTAAACAAAAATTGAAGTTCTATGATCGTGAAAACTCTCCAAATTCACAAAAATTTCACTGTTAATCCTCGATTTTGAGCTAAATCAATCAATAAGTCACAATCTCATCAACGTACTTTAGATTTTCATTGTTCTGAAGAAGTTGAAGTTCGGCTATAGAAGAATTGGATTTTTTCAAAGCAAAAATTGAAGTTTTGTGATATGATTTCAAAATTATGTTTATAATGACTTAATATAAGCTTATGATTTTGAAGACATTGATGTTTTCGAATATAATGAAACATTTTTCTAATCGTGATCAGAGATTACTTGCTATTAAAAATCAGCTACATTTTGCCTAATGTGTGTGATTAACCAATGATAGTATGCAATTTTTATTTTCAATTTTCAGTTATGAACATGCTGATCTATAACTATCTGTGATAGTTTATGTGATTCATTCACAATTATACATGTTTCTATTAGCTGTGACTAGTTGTGACTACTGAATTAACTAGATTGTAATTTATATGTTAAATGTCTTGACAGACCATTAGTAGAATTGGTTTAATTTGTAATCAATGTCATTGCATTGAAATAGATTCTCTATGACTATTTGTTAGCTGTATTTGAATATATTTCGCCTGTATTAATCAATTTCATTGCATCTGAATATTTTATTTTAATGAATGAAAAAGTGACATGTTATCAGTGTGTGATCAAAGATGGCAATTTTGCACGTTTGCCTGTTGTACGGTGGTTACACATCACTTATACTAGTGAATAATACATGCAAGTATGATAAATTGGTTGACCTTGTTATTTCAGAATTGAGGCTTAATCATGTAGAAATAGCTATGAGATTGAAGTATTCTTTGGATTCTACTTTATCTCCAATCCAAATTCTAAACAATAATAATGTTTTAACGTATTTGAAGCTAAAATTTTTGGATGGGATTGTATCAAATTATGCCATCACGATTGATGTTATCACTGCAGATTCATGGCAGTCAACACATGCATTGTAATTCCAAGAGTCGTCGACTACTTCTTTTGAGTTATCAGCTAAAGTATTTTCTTTACAACAAATAGCTGAGGAAATCTGTGACTCAGTTATGACCGTTGAGAAAGGAAACATTGACGAAAATGTGATGTTAGTATCTTAAGTAGATGATAGAGAAGTAGTGGAAATAAATGTTTTCGCAATAAGGAAATATTAAATATGAGCTTGGCCTTCTATGCCATACAAAACAAGTTTAAAGATAAAGTGTTGAGATTGGATAAGAAAGAGTACGTGATAAAGCATTCGCATAATGATTGCAAGTGGATATTTAGATCTTCACGCTTGGGAGAAATGAAAATGTTTAAGATTAGGAAAATGTCTAATGATCACACATACTCGATGACCATTATTTTAGGATCTCAACGACAAACATCTAGTTTAACTGTGTCAAACTGCATCGGGTACAAATACACTTTTTCACGCACAATATACACTCCAAATGATATCTAAAATGACATGTTACATAAATATGGAGTATTGGTGAATTACATGAAGATATGGAGGTCACGTGAACAGACGTAAAAATTGATTAGAGGTAATCTAACGACATCATTTTAGTTGCTACCTTTTTATTTCTTTTTGCTAAAACAGATGAACACGGAAACAATTACAATAATAGAAATAGGTCTTTTGGATAGATCTAAATATTTTTTTATGGCTTTAGGTGCATCGATCAGTTGGTTGAAAATATTGTAGGATAGTTATTGTAATTGGTGGCAATATTTAAATGGCCATTAAGGGGTACACTCTTCGCGGCTTTTAAACAAGATGCAAAAAATATCTTCACATTAGTTTTTGGGATTGAAGACAATGAAAATGATAAGTTTTGAAAATGGTTTCTTGAGATGTTGAAGATGGCATATGGATCGAGATAAGGATTATATATAGTATCAAACAGACACAATAGCATAAGAAATGCTATCGAATTCGTATATCCAAAGGCAATGCATGGGATTTTTTTATACCATTTGCTTGAAAATTTCAAGACCCATTACGCAAAATTAGGCCACAATGTCACACATGCATTCAATGCTGCTGTTCGAGCGTATACAATGGATGAATTTGAATACCGAATACAACAATTAGACTAAATCAATGAAGAGATCAAATGATATCTTTATTTAGTGTCTGTGACTATCTGTGACCATGCTTGTTTAATGTATGAACTATGTTTCATTTATTGTGACGTGCTGTTATAGTATTTTATTATAATATGGATAAAATTAAAATTATTTTGTAGTTCTAAATTAGATATGAAAGATGGTCTAGATTTGCACATGCTATCAAATCGATACTCTACTACAACATCGAACATTTTTGAATTTGTAAATGCAATCACAAAGGTAGCAAAAAAATTACTCTATTGAAACGCTTCTTGAGTCGTTACGACAAACAATCCAATCTTAGTTTTGTAAGAATAAGGACAACATACATGATATTTCTACAAAGCTTGCAACCAAGCATGAAAAGATGTTGAGAGAAATGAGCCATGATGTGCAAAATAGAAAGGTACATACGATGTTCAATATATAGATTATGATGGTCACGTTTATAACTATAACCCATTCAAATTCACAATAATTATTGGTTTATTTAATTTCAAGTTTCCCATGCAAGTCACACTTTATTTGAAGTGTGGAATGATTCTTCATCGTACATGACTGATGTAACTCAATGCATATGCAATTGTCAGGTGGATCAACTTCCATGACCATAGGCACTAGTAATGTTTGGAACATTAAAATTTGATGTGTATGATTTCTGCTCAAATTATTACACAACTTATGCATATGTAAATATCTACAAAGGGATAATTATTGCAGTAGGTAATAAAATAGAGTGGAATTTGTCGAGCGATGTGAAGAGTATAACTGTACTTGTTCCAAATAAAAAAAGTTCTAGCTGCCCTATCGAAACGAGGAAAAAGGCAACACATGAGAAATCACAAGTTGTGAAATGTGGAATATGCGGTGAATCTAGTCACAATCGTAAGACATGTAAGGACTCGTTGCCATTTAACCATAAATCCCGAAAATTGAAGGCAAAGATATAGCCAAACGATTTCGAACAGCATATCATAATTTGTTAAATATGATAATATTTTTTTGTGGTTTCAAATTCTTTCATTGTTGATTCATTGCACGTGTATTTTCGTGTTATAGTTTTTCAACATTTACTACAATGATTTACACTGATATTATAAAAATAGTGATTCATTCAATCACTTTACCATTTATGAGTTGTAAAATAAGATATTGATTGTGACATATTGGAAGATTTACATTGTGATGTATATGAATATATTTAGTTTAGCATTTCAAGTTTTTTACAGGTTCTGTTAGGCTATAGATTTAGTTATATACTACTACTTTGCTTCTAAAGTTTGTAACCATCTATGATTATTTCTATAATTGTGACCTTATATGACCTGTTAATATCAATGAATTACAGTTCTATAGACAAACCGAACTTGTTGGTGAAGATTTTGAAGATGATTTAATTGTTGTGTTTAGACTCTCTGAGTTGGATAGCATCTATAATTGTTAGAGCATATTCACAAATTTACAATACGTAAAGTACTATGATTAATACAAAACTCAATTACAAATATTCATCTACTATACACAATTAAGTTGAAAAATATCGACTAACAATTAATACCAAATTCAACATAAAAAAAACATTCACGAGAAAAAATCATCATTAGTTAAGTGTGTTACGTGTTGATACACTTGGCTGACCCGCTAAAGCCCATGGCCCACCCATGCCAAACCACGTGGCATGGTGGCCGAGGCCCTTAGGCCTATGAAGAATAAACAACATTCAGAAGCAACACCCCTTACGTGGCTGAACTGCTTAAAGGCCAAAGTGCACTAGCCGAGGTGGTCGACACCGAGGCCCAAATGCCGAAGATGAACTCCAGAACACCATTGGCATCACTCCTCCCCAAAGATCCGGTCTTACACAAGAATCCTCTTTGAATAATTAATGAGACACCCATCATGGAGTACAAGTGTCATGTTTTGTCAAGCATAGCGACGACTATGTCAATTAATAAATATATAGCGGGCTAAGTAGTCAAAAGTGATGCCTAGAATTTGACATGTAAACTAACAAGATGAGGCCACGTGTACTCCCAATCAAGGGCCACGATTCAACTTGTATTATTATAACTCCACCCTCATGCACCCCATGTAAAGCTAATGCAAAATTCAATACAAGAACAAACGCTTTTTCTTTCACTCTCTTGTAATACATACGAGTTCACACACATTCTACCAATCGTGATTGGTAATTATTGTACAATCGTTATATAAATATCTTGTCAGATTTCGAACATTGTGTTCACACATTCTACAAATCGTGATTGGTAATTATTGTACAATCGTTATATAAATATCTTGTCAGATTTCGAACATTGTGTTCCCATACCTTTGAGCCGCTCCTACGTTCTTAATCTATCCATTTCAGACCGTCCACGTGTCTTAGCATGTTGGACTAGGCTTGCGTTGCGCGGGTGGGTCCGGTACCTGTTGGCAACATATTTTGGGGTCAACAAAGTGTATTTTCCAATATACATCAACTAATCTACCACAAAATCAATTTAGTCAACATTTTGTTCATTCATTTGATGTTGTTTTGTCTCTTTCACACTGTCTTAGTTGTCTATTCTTGAAGAGTATGGCTACAAGTTTCATTCCAACTTCACAATATCAAGTGACATTAACATCTTAGCAATATCATCGTGTAACAAAAACTATGCATACTTGATCACAAAAACGTCACAATCATGCTGACAATATTTACATAAAATAACCATAAGTAACTACAAAATAAAGATGAAATTGTTATTGTTGTAAATCAAGACAGGTAATTCTAGTGAAGTAAACCAAGCCCAATGTTTACATTCAGTTCCCTGGATTGTTCATCTCCACCATCACTATTTTCCATCCACAAACCAACAAATTTTAACAAGTGTGTAAGTATCTTCACAATAGTTATTATCCCTGCATGAATCATGTTGTCTTTGTATGTTTTGTTACTAGAATTGAAAATGTATAGAACACGTTTATGAATGTCCAACTGCCCTAGCATCCAACGAGCCTGATTTGTAGGAATGATGGGCAGACATCTCTTCATGATGTATTAAACGTTAACCTTTCACCATTATTGTTTTCATAAGTTTCTCATTGGCAATGCTTGGGTCTTCGACAAAATTGAGGTATAAACTTTGGATTGACGTGTCAAAGACGCAGTCTGTGGTTGTTTTCATCTTTGCAATATCACCACAACTTTGCAAGTTGTCTTATATAATAGAAACATGCATTCAAGTGCTGTCATGATTAAAAAAATAACATGCATAAGTTATGTGACATATTTCCATATGTGAAAAATTGTTTGCAATATCATACCATGCTATTCAACAAAGAATCAAAATCAATCACCGAATGCCACCAAGTCTTTTGATGGATAGAGATTGTTCCACATACAAATGGCGAACTTATCACATTATTGGTCTCATTGAATTTAGCCCTATTTAATAATAGGTCACAGTAACAATTTTCAATCACATTAACAATTATAATATGCATTGAATATACATGTTTCGAGGCTTGTATTATTTTAAAAGAAAATCATGTCAGATCCACTTCATTTAAATAGTTTTAGAAAACAATGTTTCCAGTATCAAAGTTTGATCCAATTGCAAAATGGCGTGCATGAACATTAACAAATGGAGCTACAAAGTTTTAGATGGCTTATGTGCCCTCTTGACGAGCAGCTCAAAAGAAGTCGAAGCAGGTGTAACTCCCTAAACTTAAAATAAAAAATGATCATAAATTAGTATAAATTATAATTTTACAATGTTTTTGTACATCCCACCTCTTCCTTGTTGACTCTGGTTGACTGTAACACGCATGCAATAACTTCATCCACTTGATCTTGCACTTTTTTCTTTGCAAAAAATGTTTCATCAACATTTGTCTGATTTTTTGTGTTGCCAACCCTAGGACCAAAGGAAAGACATGGGAAATCATAATCAATGGAGATGTCGGGATCAAGATCAAGTTCCACGTGACCCTTAGCTTTCCTATCAACCATATCATTAGCTTTCTGTTCCTATTTCGAGTGCACAACATTGTATTCAATAAGAATGGTATGAAATTTACTTAAATGATAAATATTTATTGGTGTTTATCATTTTACATGTTCATCAGAAGGTCCTTTTCCAGTCAACTTTGTCTGAACCTCATCCATAAATGAAGATAAAATATCACATGTTGAATCAACAAAAGTTTTCAGAGATAACCTAATGCTGGTCATCCCATCTTTCAAAACCAAATGCGAATGATCTCATTCAACTTTGAAGAGTTGTTTAAATGACATACAATGTCATTAATATTGGTCAGATGTGACTTTATGGACAAAATCTCATCTCTCAGCCCTTTATTCTCAACATGAAACTTAGTTAATTCCACAACCATTTTCTTTTTCAATCGGTCTCAGATCTAATAGATTTTATAGTTAGCTGGCTTGTACCAATATGCTTCTTCAATTTGTTAACAAGGAAATTACTTACTTCAACACATGAATAGTCAGAATGATGGGTAGGCCGAGTCTGAGCTCCAGAGCTTGAGTTGATAGCTTTTTTTTGTCCTTTTGGTGGTGGAACCATAGAATCATCATCTGGCTTTTAGAATCAACTTTGTCTTTGGCACATCCTCACCTTGTGCCTTTGTCTGTGGCACACTAATATATGGAATTATTGCTAATGAAATGACCTTGGTGTCAGGAGAGAGTCGACTACATTTTGCCCACCTCATTTTCAGAGCTCAAAAGTGTTTGATGTGGTTGCTTCAGTATAACACATCTGTCGTGCAACACATACAACACAAACTAAATCAATTTAGACAGTGAAATGAATTAGGTTACATTATATCTAACAGAAAGTGGTATAAAATATATCTGAAATACATGTTAATGGTACAGTTTAAATTATAATACTTAGGGTCACATTAATATAGCAAGTCACATAATAGTGAGTAACATGTTTCAGTTAACATTAAAAACTATGTATCATGTCACATTATAGTGACATTATAATATTGCATTCACATAACGAAAATTCACAAGGTTCAATTCACGGAAAACTACATTTCATACTAATGTATGATAGGTCAAAAACATATTGTATTTCGTGTCATAATATATCTAAAAATTCATATTTCAAACCAGTAATATAAGGCACTATGAGCTCAAGATCAGTTTGGTCAATATCATTTATCATACCCTGGTAGATACGAGTTTTAAAAATGTTCGATATATGTCATATCTTAAATTTGATTACATGACAATTCATAATGAATTTAACAACTTACATTCTTACTGGAAAACACCTTCCCATCCAATAATGCTGCAATGGTGTTTGTGAGCACTCCAATTCATTATGTCAAGGCATTTTTTACTCACACGTGTGGCTACATTTTTTTCGATACAGAGTAGACACTCATATAATCACACTTGGAAGGAAATCAAAAAATCAGACAACCTGTAGTAGCTTGTTTTTTCTCTAAACCCTTCTTCAATGACGATAATGTCAATTCAAAAAGATATTTTTCCCAAGGGAACATTTCCAGAGTGTCGACATCATCAATAAGTGGAAAGATATAATGATCCACCACATTGGCGAACAATGTGGCAAACAAATAATTGGTAATGAGAAAAATGATCTATAATTTAGTCACATCATATTCAGGAGCACCATCATCTAGTGATAGAAATACTCTTTCACATCATGGTTTGCGATTGTTTTTAATTCATTGAAATACTTTTCCTTAACTGGAGAAGGTTTTGCCTCGAACATGGATCCATCATCAACACTAGCATACCGCAATCTAGTCACAAGACAAAATTCAGTAATTGAGAAGTGAATGAATCTTCCATTTATGTTAAACAACATCGCTTGTTTTTCGATTGATTGACTACCCATAGCAAGACTTGTAAGTTAACTGTGACTGAACAAGTATCTCCCTAAATACATGTAATAGGAGAAAAATGTATCTTCAAGTATCTAATTGTGTGCATCATTGAATTTCATCACAAAATTTGTGATAACATGTTGAATGGAGTTGAATGTAATTTTACCAAAAAATCATTTGCTACATTCTTTTATTCCTTTAAAGGAATTGCCTTAGAAAATATCATATATTTTATCAAAATTTCAACAGTATCTCCTCTGTAAGGAAGACTAAACCAGTCCTATAACACAACACTATATGTCCACTACACATAAATCAAATAAGCACGGGTCCATTTTGCCCCTCCAAATACTCATAAATGGCATATCACATTTTTCCAAGATGTAATATGCAAGAAACCTGTCATGTATCATGGCAGATCATCTGCCCGATGACAGTGTATGTAATTTGACATGCATACCGATGCTAGTAAAAATTATGTCATGGGTCATGAAGCATGCTAGCAATAATGTGACATACAGGCTAACAGTAATCACAATAATCCCTCAAATCCTGACATAGATATTCACATAATGAGGATTTAAAAATGAAATAACTTAATAAAAATTTGCAAAACCATCTATCGTGAACATTGTCTGAAGCCCTGAAGTAGGCTAAGTCTTTAGCTTTGAAGTGTTGATGAAGGAGTTGAAGTTATGTGTCAAAGCTATCTACTTCAAATATTTTGTTGAATTTTCGAGGAATGGAGTCGAGGTCCCTGTTGCCCGAGGCTATTTACTTCAAATTTTTACTATGATTTTATGAAGGGAGCTGAGGTCCCTATTTTTTGAAGCTCTTTGGCTTGTTATATATATATAATTTTTACCTCTTTACAAGGGGTTTACTCTTCTATGTAAAGGCATCCTCTATAGTGTTTGATTCATTCATGAAAGGTTTCTCCTCTCTCTTTTTATCCCTTGCATGGTCCATGTCTCATCCATGTCAAGGGCTTCCTGCATGGTGGATGGTTCATTCATGTAGAAGATAATATAAACTTTCTGAAGATTAATATAGCCATGGTATAGCTAAAGCAGAGGCTTAATGAGCTCTCTAAAGATAAGTGCAGCTATAATGCAACATTTTGAATGGTTAGGCATCTCGCAGGGTGAAGAATGAATATCCAGCTGGTAGCTCGACTCGAACTATCAAAATTTTATAAGCTGGCCTCAAATAGACGAGGACTTGGAGCTAGGTTCTACGATAGTGAAGGGAGAAGGATAATCATCTCACGAAGTTAGGAAACATATGGATAGGGGGGAATAAATATCCTGCAAATAGTTCTAAACTATCGAAGTCTTATAAGCGACGTCGGACAGACAAGGTCTTACAGCTAAGCTCGAGATAGTGAGATGCGAGAAATAAACATCTCAAGAATAAAGCTAAGAAAGACTCCTTTTGCAAGGGCAAACATGTCTGGTGATTTGCCTCTTTATTTAAGGAATAAGGACTTCAAGATACCGCATTTTCCTTTATTCAGTGAACGAGGTACTCCAAGACATATTGTCTCTTCCTTTATTCAAGAAACGATGACCACAAGATACCGCCTCTTCCTTTATTCAAGGAACAAGGACTTTCAAGGTACTGCCTCTTCCTTTATCCAAGGAACGAGGACTTTAAAATGCTGCTCTTTCGAGGTATCGCCTCTTCCTTTATTCAAGGGACAAAGACTTATAAAATACTGCCTCTTTCGAGGTACCACATATTCCTTTATTCAAGGAACGAGGACTTATAAAATATCGACTCTTCCTTAATTCAAAGAATGAAGATTTCAAGATACCGCCTCTTCCTTTATTCAAGGAACGAAGACTCCAAGGTACCACCTCTTCCTTTATTCAAGGAATGAGGACTTCAGGGTGCTGCCTATTGGTAGTAAGAAATCCACGAGTTATGTCTCATCTTCAATTATGCAAGGTCTTACAAGCTAGCCTCTATGAGTGAAGGTTTAGAGCTTGCCTCAAATAAAGAGATAGTCATGAGCTGTAGCTCGCCTTTAATAATCATTTGGGATTTAAGGGTGCCTTTGAACAAGAGAGATCTAAGCTACGTATTTATTAAACACTTAGCGTACATTGCAAAAATAATTCATTTGGCATGATTGAGATGTGTCGCCCATCCCCGGCACCATCAAGAATTATAACAGCACATCTACACATCTTTCACAATTTGTCATACTGGATATTGATTTAAATTGAACACAAATCAAATTGTACAGTTGCAATGAAATTAGCATGTAAATAAAATAATATTACTACATCAAACTCCATCTATGCCATTATCTATCTTCAACATTGAGGTCCCAATAGCAATGAGCAAATGGTTACTTGGCGCTAAAATAATTTCCCAAATTCACAGCTGGGGAATAAAAGGGATTTGATGATAAAATAATTTATCATCCATCAAGTCTCAAATTCTCTTAGGATGCGCTTTACCTTTGAAAAAATTCAAGCAAAATACCTAGAAAAAAAAGGTCGCAGGACGAGAACGATTTTCAACTTAATAGGACTAGTATTGGCCTACTTAGAAAGCTAGAATACCAAAGAAGAAGTAACGGGCCCAAATAAAATGAATCTCTTGGCCCAATTCTCTATGACCTAAGACCCGAGCTCAAAATAGACTTGTAAACCTTCCTTATGATAAAGGGAAAATTTCATAAGTGAGATTAATTATGCTACATTTCAAAAACAAGAAAACAAGTTTGAAATTTCAAAAATCAGATTTTTATTAAAAAATTATTCATAATTTAATTATTTATTTATTTATTTATTTTAGTAATTAAATATATTTAAGTCACAGATTTATATAATTTGGTCACAAATTTACGATTTAATCCGTCACTTATTATTTTTTGGTCACAAATCAGAAATTTTATGTCACAAATTATTTTACGGTCACAATTCAAAAATTTTATAGGTCACAGTTTGTTCATCGGTCACAAATCAAAAAATTTATAAGTCACGATTTATTTATTGATCACAAATTACAAATATTATAAGTCATAGCTTATTATACAATCACAAATTATCAAATTATCGGTCACAAATCAACAATTTTTTAGGTCACACATTTTTTTTTCGATCACAATTTATCTTTTTCATTGGTCACATATTATTTATTGATCACAGATTAATAAATTTAATGATCACAGTTAGCCAAATAATTTGTAACCACCACCAACACTTACGATTCACAGTCACAATTTTCAGATCACGTGTCCAATTGTGAGTCACGGTTACAATTTCCAGGTCACATATCCAATTGTGAGTCACAAATCAACTAAATCGCCACAATCAATTATGACTCGCAAATTGTGAATTACAATTGGGAGTCACAATCACAATTTTCAGGTCACGTGCCCAATTATTTGTCACAAAATCAATCATATCGCCATGACCACCACAACCATCACAATTCACCACCACGACCACCATCAAAAACCACTGTAAATAATACAAAATCGTCACCGTTTGCAACTGCAATAACCAACATCACCACCAACCCCAAACGCCACCACCATCAACATCAACGCCACAATCCTTAGCTGAACCAGTATATCTATTGCAACCAGAGCACCGATTCACCTCTCGCTTCACCAATACAACCTCCGACGAATCTGAATCCTCTCTCTTCCAACCGACCTTCCTCCGGCAACCAGAGCACCAATTCACTTTTCGCTTCACCAGCACAACCTCCACCGAATCTGAATCCTCTTTCTTCAAACCCTTGTTGGCCTCCAACTATACCTCAATTGACAACCACTGGATAACCCATCCCACCACCGCACATCCCAAAACCCCGATCAAGCAGATTGAAGGAAGGAGCCAACCCAAAACTCCAAACATCGCCACTGTACCCCACCATCCACCTACCTGCAACACCACCCTCATACCCAGAAACTTTGACACAGATCAACACATATTGACGCACCAAAACATCGAAACAGATCGACGCACCATGCACCATCGCACCACAAATCGTTAAGGGGGCATCGCGGTGTCTCTCGGGGAGCTCTCCGGTGGCAGCTTCTTGTCTTCCAACAGGATTGGGGAGAAATTAATGGTAGAGAGGGAGAGAGAGTCAAGGGAATTGAGAGAGGAGAGACAGAGAGAGAGAGATGGGATTGATATTTATATAATTAGGGTTTGAAATTGTTTAATTAATTTTTAAATATATAAATTAATTAAAAAAAATTCTGATTTGTGAAATACTAAACATTGCATCTTATTTATGAAATGAGGATTTTTAATCTATTAAAATCTGTAATTTCCACTATGACAAATTATTGAGCCCAAATTTGAAGAAAGAAAAACCTAATCCTTAATGGGGTCCAATATGAAGGAAGCAAATGGTGTGTGAATCAGCTAAAAATCTGGAGAAAAATTGAGTTGCTGAAAAGCTGGAAGAAGGACAGAATTACTTGCAAAAGAAACAACCCATGGTAGAAAAACTATGCAATAGACCGCCCATGATGGTTTGAAATACACGCTATCATCAAGCTCATAATCCCATTAGCATTTAATGTGGACAAAAGCTAGACATTAGTTAAGCCAAGGACCGACGGTCACTGTGGTATTGCGGGGTCTCGCTAGTTGCCTCTACAGCCTTCGTCGGACATCGCAAAAATATTTCATGATTAGTGCAGCCAGGAAAAGGGAGAAAATTTTGCACTAAGCATTTACTTTACATAAAGCATTTCTCAATAGAAGCGGCCAAAGGCTAATGTCAATTGTGACCCAGCAGTGGTAGTCTACGGTGACCACGATCGGAGACTGGTGTCGCCATTGCTTACTTGAGTTCCCATGTATGCCAAGAACTTACCAAAGTCTCTTTAGAATGATGTCGAATGCTTCTAACATGATTGTTGAAAATTCTTCAATTATTAATGACTTTCTCCTTCCTTAGCTTCTCTTTCTTGTAATTATTTTGGACTTGGAAATTTGTTTCATGGGGAAAATGGGTTTCTTGAACAGAGCTTCCATTTTGTTTTATTCATGTGGGAAGAGAGTTGGAGGCAATTGGTTTAAGGACAAAGCTATTAGATTTTTTGATGTACCAGGAAGCCGAAGTCAATTTTTGATCCAACAAGAAAATTTTATTTTTGTTTCAAATGTGAAGTATGAACCTTCTCCAGTGTGGATGGCCGTTTTCTTTTTCTTCATAACCATTTTCATGGATGGAATATTTGTCGAAGAATTCCTTTTTCTAGGAAATTTTAGTATCTCGGTCAGTAGCCATTTTCCCTCATTTTCTTGATTGCTACCTTTGCTATGTCCACTAGAAAACTGCTTGAAAAAATTATCATTTTCCAGTGACCTTTCGAACTGTGGTGAAAACATGGTTAATGTACTATTTTTCATAGACGGCGTCAATCTGTTGACCTCCGAAAATAGCTAATAGGTGTCGTTGGAAAATAGTGTACGCGTGGACGTGTTCTTGTAGTATATTGGTGTAAATACATTTATTTGTGGAAAAAGATAAACAATGGACAACATTGCATAAATATATTATGTTATCCTTTCTTAGTTTCAAGATTTTTTTCCTAGAAATGGGGTAAATTATCATATATTTAGACAAATGAGGTGGTTTTATAAGCATTGTTTGGGTACCTCCACAAGCACTTCAGCAAGACCTTTCAAGGCCTCGGCAACACCACTTGGGCCTCCGTTAACTTCGATCAAACTCTAATAGGCCTCGTCCAGGTCCAATAAGAAGGCCCAATATGAAATTATAATTTTATGTGGAAATTACAAAAATCCAGGCATTCAAAGATCCTAGTGCAAAAATAAGGGGGAATAGTTTTCTATTCTGATTTTAGGTTTTAATTTAACAATTAATCTTATTTATTAATTAAATATTAATATTTACCAACCACCCCCACTACCCAAACCCTAATCTTCACATGAGTAAATCATTTCACGTAGCATCTTTTCTGCTCACTCTCTCCATTCTCTCTCCTCACTCTCCATAGCCCACTGCTCTCTCTCTCTCTCTCTCTCTCTCTCTCTCTCTCTCTCTCTCGCTCTCTCTCTCATGAGTTATCCAGAATTCTCATTTAACTATCCCACCAGGAGACGAGGTGCAGCCACCGAAAGAATTCATCGATCGGTGCGACGATGCACTGTAGTTGCGACGCTGTACGTACAACGCTGCGACCTGCAGTTTGGCGTTGTGCGTGCAACTCTGTGTTCTGTCATTGCCCAGAGGTGCACCTGTCGTTGCGGATAAAAATTTGGTGAGTGGTTTGGAATTTTTTGGTCGTCGGCAGAAGAGAAATTTTGGGGAGGGAGTTTGATTTTTTTTTCGGAGATTTCATTCTCCTCGATTGGATCTACTTAGCCGGAGTGTAGTTTTGGTGCAGTGGAGGTGGAGGTGTGTGGCCAATTTAATTGTGTGCGTTGGTGGTGCTATGGTGCAGTGGAGGTGGACGTGGTGGTGCGGTGCGATGGTTGGGTGCTTGCAATAGTGGTGTGGTACTGTGCGGTGGTGCGGTGGTGGCTCAGGTGGTGTGTTGTGATGCTGACTAATTGTTGTGACGTGAAAGGAGTGCAATGGTGGTGATGGGTAGTGTTTGTGACCAAGTGTTATGGTGGAATTGGATCAGGATCGGGTGTTGTGTTGCGGTGGTGTGGTGCAATCGATGATTGGATGGTGGTGATTTGTGACCAAGATTGGTGCTGGATGGGACCGATGGTGGGGATGATCATAAAGTTTGGTCTGTGACCTTAAAATTTGACGATCTGTGACTAAAACAATAACGCGGATCCCAATTCATCATACATCATAGTAAATCTACCTTGTGATCGTGACCTCAACGATTTGGTCCGTGACATTAAAATTTGACGATTTGTGCTAAAACAATAATCTATGACTTCAACGATTTGGTCCGTGACCTTAAAATTTGACGATGTGTGACTAGACCTCAACGATTTAGTCCGTGATCTTAAAATTTGATAATCTATGACTAAAAAAATTTGTGACCTGTAAAATTTTTGATTTATGACCTCGAAATAATCCGTGACCAATTAATTTGATGATATGTGACTGATAAATAAATCTGTGAAATCTGTGACTATTAATTGTTTAACTGTAACTTTAATATATTTATTTAATACATAATTTTAATTAATTAAATACAAACCTGAATTTTGAATTTTCAAACTTTTTATCTGACTTTTGAAATGGTGTAAAGAATACACCTTAAATATGAATTTTTCCCTAATTTTATAGGGATAACAAAGTCTATAACCAATAACATTAGCAAAATAAAAGAACCCTAAATAGGTACAATACCACTTTGTCGTATTTAAATTTCAAAGTGTTGTATGTTGAAAATTAGCTAACAATTCTCGTTGAAATTGCAGCAAATATTCACGACCACTAGTGATATCATGTGCAAATTTTGCTTACGGGTTGGTTTTGGTTACGAGTGACAACCCATTAAGCAAGCCTGACCTATTAATTTTTTAATTAGAAAGTTATTTTATTGTAAATAATAAGCTTATTAAGGTCTTGTTTGAGCCACATTATTTAAAAAAATACATTTTTCAATAGTGATTTGACATTATTTCAAAAACACATTCTTTAATAAAATAATATTACACGTAAATTCAAAACATTTTCTTATTTTTTAACCACACATTTTTCATCAATATATTATTCAAAAATGTATTTTCATTCCAATAATGTGGCTCAGACAAGGACTAATAAATGAAAGCCCTAATAATTATTATTCTTGCATCCCTAATTCTTCCCTATAAATACGGGATTTCGGTTCTCAAGAAAGTACACACAATTTTATTGATTTTTTATAATCTCTTCTATTTTTTTTCTTTTCATAATACATTATCAGTACGGTTCTCTCAAAATCAAAGTAAATTAGTTAGAAGATAATAACTTTTATATGTATAATCACCTACAACATGTTCCATAATTAATTTGGCGACATGTGATTTCTTCCATTGTACATTTGCATCATAGTTGTTTCTTCTTCTCTTCTTTTTCTTTGTATGCATATTAATTCTAATTCACGTTTGTATGTGTAATCTATATAAATATTAATTCATGGTTTATTAAGTACATTCTTGTTTTACCATTAATTCATACCTTTTGCAGCATAGACAATCAATTCTGTCACATATTATTCACATATTAATTCTACCTTTAATTTTCAATTTTTCGTATATGTAGAATTCATGTACATATTTAACATGTTTTGCATGTTGGTAAAAAAATTAGCCAATGATGGATTTAGTCAATTTTGTTCATTTGTATATATGAATATTCATTTTCCTAATGCATGTTTGGCCATTAATTTTTGTATTATATCATGTTTGTACGGTAATTAATATTTTTAGATGCTTCTTTATAAATTTTAAAATGATAATCTATCATATTATTGCTCTTGAAGTAGCACAACATTATGGGGTTGTTTGAGCCTCATTCTTTGGAAATTTCATTTTTTTAAAATTCATTTTCAACTATATATTCTCCAATAAAATAATATTATACGTAAATTGAAAACATTTGCTTAATTGTTAACCATCCATTTTTAAAAATCATTATTCAAAATACATATTTCTCTCAAAATGGGGAGGGCTATAATTAATATTACGGAAGAATACTATTTGCTTCTAGAAAGTATGAATTATAATTTTCAATAATTCAGAAAAAATATTGACATATTACTCTTGAAAAAACGGTAGTAAAATATAACGTGCTCTTGAAATAGCGCATTATAATTTCTAATAATATTCTAGTTTTTTTTTTTTGTTTTTGCTTACGAAGAGTATAATAATATAAGATCTAACATATATATATATATATATATTATATTTTTACTCTTGAAGGGAAAATCATTACATAATTTATTACTCTAAACCATAATCTATTATTACTCTTGAAGAGTATGATATTATTGTATTCTGGAACAAAATATGATTCATAGATTGAAATATTCTAGAAGAATTTTATGGGATTGTTTGAATCAATTAATAAAAATTTAATTATTCTAAAAGAATATTTTGTTACTCTGAAAGAAGCAAAATTTTATATTTATTAATATTCTTGAAGAATCACAATTCAGACATTTCAATGAAAATATTGAATTGATCCTGAATAATTGCAATTCTAATTAAATTGCTTCTAAGTAAGCAGTAGTTGATTTATATCAATATTTTCAAAGAATATTATTTTGAGACTCCAAAAGAGTCAATATTGTGTGATATGATGGGATAAACTTACTATTGCTAGCAATTTGTCTTCCAATAAATAAAAAGGGACCATTTTGATAAATATTTTTATTGAACCAAAAGTTCAATAACTCTTCTATTTTTTTATTGTTTGACATGTCCAGTTAAATCATCACTGGATTAATAATGACATGAAATTAAAATAGACATTCAACGAATAACCATAAGATTCTTTAATCCAACTAATTTCTATATTTTATTTTTATTGAAAATTGTTAATTGATTTCACTAGTTAAAATATAGACTAAATTTCCTATATTTTTAAAATTAATTAGGGTGATATATGTGATATTGTCACCATATAGATATTATTTGTATCCAATAAATTTGATATATCTACTAGATCAATGCGTAATTTTCGCAAATCTAAAGTTCACAAAATTGTTATTCAAAATTTAAACTATAAGTATACTTTTCTGATTATAAAATCAAGATGGTGTGTCTAGTTAATATCAATAAGCCGAAATCTCATAATTTAATTGGTGTTAGTTGATATGTCGATTAATGGTTTAGCAATATTATATGTTAACTGCCTCCAATTAATTTCTTAACCATTAGTATTGAAAGCAAAGTACTTTCCATTTTCTATTTAGGGAATGTTATAATGCATCATGTTCGAACTATAGTTCTTTCTATTATAATTGGTTTATAGTCATAGCCTAATTTTTCATCTAATAATCTTGATAATGTAGTATATGTACATTTGATCTACCATAATGTACTCAGATGGAAAGTAAAAAAATGCTAAGAATAAATGTGTAGTTTGAACCATTTTCTCAAATGGATGATATTTTATGGTGCGATTTACTGATTGTCAACTGGATTGGACAATTCTCTCAACATCGCAAATGAATTAAGAAGTTGTAAATAACGTACAAATGCATAATCATTCAAATCTTCGCAAAAGATAATTCGAACTAGAAATTCGAATGATAATTTATTTAGATACATTTACTAAGGGTGTGTTTGAGCCCCATTATTTGGCATTATGTGAGATAAATAGTGTTTTTTTGAAAAATAAGTGGTTGAAAAATTTTTAATTGACGTGTAATATTATTTTATTGAAGATTATGTGGTTAAAAGTAGGAGAAAAAATTTTAATTTAATGTAATGAGAAATAATGAGGCACAAACGAGGTGTGAGTAACAAGATCAACAATATCTCACACCATCTTTAAATGTTTCAACTTGAATGAAAGTATTAGGTGACAATTACTTAATATTATATTTGATATATCTATGACACTACTAAAACATGAATATATTCGATTCTAATATAAAAATCTCCAAATGAAAAATGTAGCAATTAGAAAATATGGTTTTATTTAGAAGGCGTATACTTTTGGAAAGTATATAGACATAACAAAAATGTAAAACCCCATAAGATGTTTTAGGTATCTGACACGCTGAAATAAAATATATCAATAAGTTATGTAATTATGAAAAAGAAATAGACTAAAAAAATATGGTCGATAACACTTTTTTTACATGATATACAATATCATGTAGTGAGGAATCAAAATAAATGTGTTGAAATATATCGATCGAAGTAATAATTGGGCAAAATAAAAAGGCATGCGATCTTAAATTCAATTTATTAGAGAAGCCTGAAATTTCTAGATTT
Organism: Olea europaea var. sylvestris; assembly: GCF_002742605.1. NCBI lineage: Eukaryota > Viridiplantae > Streptophyta > Magnoliopsida > Lamiales > Oleaceae > Olea > Olea europaea. Next base: position 490,954 of record NW_019236492.1, read on the forward strand.
GCTGTCCAAAAATCTAAAAGTGTATACTTATGCGAAAAAGAAAATGACAAAAAATAAAGTCGTAATATGTAATGCATAACTTTCAACATGGTGAATTTCGTAAAGATCATAATGGATGAAATCACGAATTCAAATTCTATTATCTTGATGATACATGAAATTTGAAATATGTTATAGTCAACTCATTTGATATAACGATAAATGTTATCCATGAAAGATTTAATACACCTGAAATATATTTTAAGTGATATTATCATGATGAGCAAATACATGTTTTATTCTTTTTTTCTTGACTAAGATTTTATCCTTTTCAAATTTTTTGACAAGATTTTTAACAAAACAACTTTGTAGTGTACTCAAAACAATAAATGTATTCTTTTTCCTTTATTGAAGTTATTTCAACAGAATTTTTCCAAATAAGATTTTAATAAGGTATATTATTTAGTTAATGAATGTCCATAACCTAAATGACATTTATCGTCAAAATAATACTCTGATATGTATAAGATTTGAAAAGAGATCGACAAGAGTTATTTTTCGAATCATCATATTGACAAATATCTCGTATGAAGTTAATGTTATTTGAATATTATAATACAACATGAGATGTAATTCACCAAAATTGCGATATTGAGGACACCGACATACAAGACAAGGATGAAAGATACAAGAATTGAAATCAGAGGAGCCGCTATAGTATTTTTCCTTCAATCAAGTTTTACTTTTCTGAACTTTCTTGAAAATGTTTTAACGAGACGGATATTTAGTAATGGTCATTCAAGGGAGAATATTGTAAATAGTAAATTTATTAGTAAATGACAATTATACCTCTTAAACCTTAGTTATTATTATCATTGTATCCCTAATTCTTCCCTATAAATATAAGATTTTTTTATTCTCAATAAAATGCATGCAAGTATATTAACTCTTATTATCTCTTCACTTTATTTCTTTCATAATAATTTTGCCTATGTTTGGGCTCTATTTTTTTCAAAATACATTTTTTTCTTTTTTTTCAACTACAATTTTCCAATAAAATAATATTATACGTATATGAAATTTTTTGCTTATTTTTCAATCACACTTTCTCTAAAATATTATTATTCCTAATTACATTTTTAACCAAAAGTGGGGGCTCAAATAAGGGCTTTAAAAGTCAAATTTTAATTTTAATCACACTTAATGAAGTTTACAGGTTTTACAAAACACCAAAGGTGGTCTGACTTGGCTGCATTATTAAAACAACAAAGGTAGACTCGCGTTTGGAATGTTAAACACGCTTATGGTGTCCCTAATTATGCGTTTGGCATAGATTTGTGCCATTTAGTGAGGAATATCCCTAATTATACCTTGAGGTGCTGACAAAAAACTGAGGGACCTTCTCATAGGATAGTTGATTAAGAGATAGAGTTAGCCTATTCGTTATAAGGAATCAATGCTTCAACATCGGACATTGATTTCAACGTGAAATTTAATCTCTTCGATCCTTTTGATCCAGAAAATCAGGTGATGATTTTGTTAAAATAAAATTGGATCTTTAAGGATAAACGTAGAAAATTAATATGGCATTTGTTGAAATACTACGCTTGTGGAGTCAACGATCAATCTGGTCTTGATTAGATGCTTATTAAGCAAACTGGTGGTCTTAATTATAAATTAATTTAACGATATTAAAGCGATTTTTAATGAAATGATGTGGTAAATCTATTGCTTAATCATTAAGATTAATTTTGAAGCTCCTATTCGTTAATAAATAGTATAGTAACGTTAAGTCTTAGAATTTGAATGCGATCGATGACACCATTAACAGCAACGACCGATCGTAAATTTAAAATTTTAGTGTCTGTTTGATATGACTTCAGATAAAAGCTAAAATGAGTTTTCGAGATCCATTTAATTAATTTTGTAAAAGTATTATTTTGTTACTTAATTTAGTTTTTAAAAGAAATTGACTCAATATAACTTTCTTTAAAAAATTTGTTTTAAAGAAAAATCTCTATTAGTCTTTTAGAAATTTGTTTCCAAACATTAATAAAGATATCTTCTCTAAGAACTCTTTTATAGAAAACAGAAAGAAAAGTAAAAGCAAAATTCGGCCAAACCGATCTTTTTAGTGTATGTTTGGTAAATATTATTAAGGTTAATTTAAATATGTGAATTCTATATAATATGTGGATGAAAGTTATAAGTCTTATGAAAGGTACATAAAATAATATTTGATCAACTTATAAGCTTGCAAACACTTTACCAAACATGCTCTTAATGTCTAATAGGCAGTAAAATATCATTCCATTAGAATGGATAATATATGGGTAAATAATGTTAGTGAATTTTTTCGAATATATGATTGAAAATAAATTTTATTAATTATAAATAATAAATTATTTAATAACGTAACACTAGAATTGAGATAGGAATTACTCAAACATGAAGTCCAAGAATTTGAATGGAATATACCATGGACAGTTATTTATTTGTAATTTTAATGTGAAATTAGTGTATGTATGTCCTGATGTCCAGTAGTATTTTACAGTTCGAATAATAATTTTTTTTTTTATATTGAATATTATATTATTATTTTTAATATATTAAATATCTCTTTCTCTCCCTCCCTCCCTCCAGGGACAGATTTGGGGGGATCCCTCACTCAGGTCTAAGATTTTTTTAAGGGTATTTTTTATTTTATTTTATTTTATAAAAACCAGTTTTTTATGTGTAAATTTTATTTTTTCGCGTATTAACCCGATTTGAAATTTTTTAGCACGGTCTTGAATCCAATCTTGGATCTGTTTCCTCCTCCTCCTCTATTCATATATATTGAATTAAACAATATTAAGATTGATTAAGAAAAAAATAGATATAAAGATGTGTAAAAACGATTGTGTCAGAACTATATACCTGTTATTTTCGTTACAAATGTTTAAGTTTATTTTGTTATTAAATTATGTTTTGGGTCCTTAAGATGCCACCAAAATTTGAGACAAGAACAGGTATATATTGTCCAACTGTATAAATTATGTTGTTTTGTTACAAAGTTTTAAGTTAATTTTGTTATTGTTTGCCCCATTTTTGTGGAGAAAGTGAATTTTTGAATAGTGTATTGATGGAAAATGTATAGTTAAAATATAAGAAATTTTTTTTGATTTGCGTATAATATTATTTTATTGAAAATGTGTGATTAAAATATTATCAAATCACTGTTGAAAAATATATTTTTGTGAAAAAATGCGGCTCAAACAAGGGCTAAATTATGTTTTTGGAGCTTAAGATGCCAACAGAATTCGAGACAAGAACAGGTACAACGAAAGGGACATGCACACGGCTTATTTTTTCCAAAACAGTATGATTTATTACAAGAATGACAATATTGCACATGGATTAATAATGATTTCAAATGTTGATTTCTTGTCACAGCTGTAAATTGCAAAGTAGAAATAATAGGAAAATGCTATTTTTTTTAATATTAATTTAGCGTTAAGGTCAAGTAAATTATTTATTCCAAATCATAATGTCTTTTTCCTTAAGGTAAGTTAAAAAAAAATTGATATGGCCCTCAAAGTTGACTTTGAAAGAAAAGGCTACATTCAAACATGAGTTTCATGTAATAGAGAGGATGTAGATATAGAGGGATATGTAGATAGATATAGAGAGAGGAAGAGGCCTGAGTTTTCAACATGTTCATAAAATTTAGAAATAAAACTTTCAATTATTCTATAACTTATTGTTCAAGTGGCAAGTTAATCAAGAATCTTTAAAAAGAGCAAGTTGATTCTTAATCTTTTATCATAGTAGTACCATTAGTTTCCACATTCTCCCTTCCATCGGCGAAACTTACCCGAATCTCTTTTAATTGTTACGTAATCACGTATCCAACTTTATAAAATTATATTTTACTTCTGTTTGAACTATTAACTGGATATTTAAAGTTAGATATATTTACACGAGATTTATGGGTGGTTTAATAAAAATTTTAATTGCTTCAATTGTAAACTGATTATGTAATTATCATAAAATGTTGAAGACTAATTTTACTCTTTTTTAAAAATTAAAGTCTAACTTCCTACTCGAACAATAATTTATTGTTCGAATTCTTTGAAGCAAAATTATGTCCACATTTGTACGTGTTGCTTTTTCATGATATATACCTCTCCTCCATTTCAAGCAATAGGATTTGTGTAACATGAACTCAATGCTTTATCTAACAAATGAACACAACTTGCAATATAATTTAATAACTAATAATCAAGATTTTACACTTAATCATGCTCTAATGCGTTGAATTTTTGATCAATGATTGTGCTTCATTTAATTATTTCTTCCAAATCGATATGGATCACAAGTTTGAGTATGAATTTTGGAATTTTCTCTTTTTATATAACGTCAATAGTTTATTATATTTCTTCGCACTTTCATGTCATGTCTAGTATAATTGATGGGATGGGATGATTAATAATTTTTTACGTATTTTTTTTTATATAATACCATTATATTCAATTCAACGTATGAAACATGCTCTCATGTTATGATAGATATGAACAAGTGCAAAAATTGTTTCTTATTTCTTTGATCTCGTAATGTTTCTGAATTATTGAATCAAGATAGCCAATAATAAATTAGATATATTTTCTACAAGAAATTTATGATAATTTATAGGGGATGAACATTTAGGTAACAATATGGTTTGAAATTTTGGAAGTGGTGATGTATGGCATTGCCTTGATTGTGGCCACTTTACATCATTTGCTTTACTTGTATTTTAACTATTAGTTCTAGAAAGCTCTCATCACCATAACGTATTTTATATATGGCGACCTCTCATCTAAAAAGAAAATGATCACATGATTTGAAAAACAAAATAATAATAATAAATTAATTAATTAATTAAAATTTTATATTTTGAGAAATGGCACGTAATTCATCAATTTCGCAATAATAACTAAAAGGATTATGAATTGAGATTCCGATGTACATTAGTATAGATGATCGCAGGGAGAAACTACGAAAACCAAAGCAATAGTAGAAGCTATCTTGAAAAGCGATACAATACGTTTTATATACAAATTAAATATAATATATAGTAACATGTTCGATAGCATTGTAAATTTTCGAATATGCATGGATCACTTTTGATATGCACGTAACATGCAAACATCAGAATTAGATTTATTTTATACGCAAAAGAATTTTATATAAATAAAGAATTTAATAATTTTTGAAAAAGGAAAAGTCACTTTCTATATAATGCTCTTACAATATTACACATTTACCCCATTATTGAAGTGTAATCGACTTTAGATTGAGAAAAGTTGAATTAATTTAATTGAAAAAATAAAAGTAACAAAAGTTGGGGCAAAAATAAAAATTATTCCCTACCTAATCTAGATTTTGCCTTGACCTTGCTTCAAACTCATAATCCAAAACGGCTGTTTAATTTTGTATTGACGCCGATTTATTCGCAAAATCGCAACTAACCCGCGCTGTAAGATTACTCTCTCTACAAGCCCTTTACTTCTTTCTCTCTCTATATGTATATATGTATGTATAGACGCACTACTCTTCGGTAAATTAACGGGCATCTTCTCTCTTTATTCCATCTCCCTCTCACTGACTTTTGTAGTTCTTTAGGGAGAAAAATCCTCAAAGCAACACATTTTAGAGTGTTGAATTGAATCTCGTCCTCCTCTCGGAAAAAAGATCCTTTTTTTTTTCCCATAAGCCAATTTGCCAAAAAACTAATGTAGTCTTCACAGATCTTAACCCTCTTTCTCATACATAATCTCTCAAAAAACCCAGAAACGGAAGTGGGAATCTTTTTAGGTATTTACCATTTTTCTGTTTTTTTAATTTTTGTAACAAAAATGGTGGTGAAGATGATGAGGTGGAGGCCTTGGCCTCCTCTGATTTCAAGAAAATATGAGGTGAAACTCACGGTGCAGAGCCTCGAGGGCTGTGATTGGGTGCCAGAGAGTGCAGAGAAGGATAATGGTGGGCTTGCAGTGGAGATCAGGTGGAAGGGTCCCAAGATTTCTTTGGGTTCATTAAGGAGGACTGTGAAAAGGAATTGCACGAGAGAAGAAATTGTTAAAAGGGTTGATGGGACAGACGGTGGGGTTCTTGTGGAATGGGATGAGGAATTTCATAGCGTTTGTAATCTTTCTGGATACAGGGAAAATGCATTTCATCCATGGGAGATTACCTTGACTGTGGTGCACGTGAGTGCTTTTCCTTTTTGTCTTCAACTTTCTTGTTGATTCAAAATTAGCATGTAGATTCTTTTGGGGATTTCAAAATTTCCCCCTTTTGGGTATTTGCCTATTTGGTAAAGATTTGTGTTCTCGAGAATGATAAATTTTTCATGGATTTTTTAACACTTCAATATATGTGTTATGGGTAGTTGTGTGTGATTTGAGGATGTTTTGTAATCTCTATGGGGTCAAAGACATTGAATCTGTTTACACAAGAATGCTTCTTATTTTTGTTAATTTATCTCAAAATTTGAAAATGAAAACGAAATAAAGGGGGAAATGTTTCAGCGAATGCAGATCATCTTCCGGGCCTCTCCACTTTGTGAGTTGTCGATGAGGACTTTGGATTTGCAGATATACGAATTTTGATTGGAGTCAATGTGTCTAGAAATGTTTATGGTGCCTGTCTATTAAGGTTAAACAAGTGCAATTGATCAGCAGGATGGTTCCGCTAATGTACCTATATTTGATTGATATGATAGATTTCTTACATTCTTAGGATGATTGCCACTTGTTTGGCAAAATTTTTGCTTTTTTGATAGGTAATCATATAATTTATTAATCAAAGGATAATACACAGGAAGTGTACACGACTGTTCCTTTCTCTCCACACACACCATATAATGTATCTCGAAATAAGATCCCATACGAGCCTACTATTTTTATCACGAAGTTTTCTCCTTCATGCCCACAACACGTCTTCTATACACCTAGACAACACCCAATCCAAATGTTTAGAAGCTAGAATACAACTCCACAGCCACCGAACACAATCACAATAGACGAATAAGTGGTCAATCGTCTCCCCATCCCTCTTACACATATAACACCACTCGATAACATAAAAACCTTTTTTTCGAAGATTATCCACCTTTAACGCCTACTGTCTCACAATTGTCCACAACAAAAAAGCTATTCGTGGAGGCAATTTACATTGCCACATCATCTTCTAGGGGAATGAACTCTCCACAGATCCCAGTGTGGATCTAAAATAAGTGCGAATTGAAAAAATACCATCTCGTGCCAGTCTCCACCTACTATGATCACCCTCTCCTACTCGAATGTGCGCCTCATGTAAGGAGGTTAAAAATAGCGCATAATCATCCAATTTCGAATCTTATAAACCCCTCAAAAAAATAATATTCTAGATATAACTTCCATTGTGTATGGCTAGTGCATCATTCACCACAGCAGAAGGCTCCAAAGTAATGTGATGCAAGGAAGGAAACCACACCTCTAGCTGTTGATCTCCACACCAACAATCATCCCAAATTCTACTATTATTACCATTCCCCATCACATAAATCAATTCAACTCGAAAGTCACTTTATTCTCATCGGATATACCTCCACAAACTTAACCTATAAAATTTATGATCCTCGATCGAGCACCAATCCCCTTCCATCTCATCGTACTTCGATCCTATGATTTCTCTCTAAACACACTCAATCTTCACTCCAAATCACTACAGCTACTTGTCTAATAAAACCTTATTAAACAGAACAAGGATCTTCAATCCAAGACCCCCATCCTTACGGGAGAACAGACCACACCCCAATTAAACCAAATGAAATTTTCGCTTCCCCCAATCTTGTCCAAGGGAACTGCCTATTTTCCACTGTAACAGGAATAGAAAATAGTGATAAAAAATAAGTAGGGAGATTAGAGAGAGTGAATTTAATGAGAGTAAGGCGGCCTCAATTCAAAAGTTACATGTGTTTACACCTCGCTAAATCTTTTCTCCACTCTTTTGACAATTTCATTCCAATATGTTTACTTTTAAATCTTGCCCATAAAGGGAGTCCAAGATATAGCTTAGGTAATTTCTCAACTCTACAACCCAGTATATCGGCCAACTTATTAACATTAGCAATCTTTTCCACTTGAATAGCCTCGGCTTTTCCCAAATTTACCTTCAATCAAGCATCCTATTGAATGCCTCCATACCAATAACAAACAATAATGGAGACAAAGGGTCTCCTTGCCTCCAATCTCTACTGCTTCGAAAATAACTCTCCAGGCTGCCGTTGACCAAAACTGAGAACGAAGCAGTAGAGATACAAAATTGAATCCATTTACACATTTTTTCTCAAAGTCACATCGCTTAAGCATATACAAAAGGAATTCCCCACTTCATGTGATCATAAGCTTTCAAATATCAAGCTTACATAACATCCCTGTCACCCCAAATGCAATCTTGAGTCAACGCATTTATTCGCTATAAGCACAGAATCCAAGATCTGCCTCCCTTTCATAAAAGCATTCTGAAACTTAGACGTCACTTTTCCCATGACCTCCTTTAATTTAGTTGCCAAAACCTTTGCAATAATCTCGTGCTCCCCACTGACTAAGTTAATAGGGCGAAAATCATTAATGTCAACTGCTCTCAATTTCTTAAAAATTAGCACAATAAATGTAGCGTTAGAGCTTCTCAGGAACTTGCCACACTCAAAAAAATAGGAAAAAACATCTATAATGTCAGGTCGCACCACCTCCCAACAAACCTTATAAAATTCAAATAAGAAGTCATCTGATCTTGGTGCTGCCTTATCATCATTCATGCCGAAAACCATCTCCCTAATTTCATCTTTTCCAAATGATCTCTCTAACCAATTGACTTCCTCCTTCGTGATAGTAGAAAAATCCAGTCCTTCAAAAACTCTATCTTCTACTTAAGCTGGTTCGCAATAGAGAATTTGATAAAATCTCACAATTTAGTTCCCAATATCCTGTGAATCCTCATAAGTAACCCCATCTACTTCCAACAATGTTATAGAATTATTGCGCCCATCAGTATTCGCCACCTTATGGAAAAACTTGGTGCATTTGTCCCCCTCTTTCCACCATGTTACTCTAGATTTCTGAGGCCAGGTAATCTCCTCTATCTTCACCAACTTCTCCAACTCTCCTCTTAACCCTTCACGTCTCTCCATCTCCTCCCTCCTATCTAACTTCTCTATGTTTGAAAGACACTAATTTTTATGCCAGTTTACATTGCCCACCACCTCCTTATTCAACCTCTTTAGATCCCCTTTCAAAGTCTTCAATTTTTGATCCACCACATAATTGGGAGACCCCTGAAATCATACGAGGCCCACCAAGTCCGTACGCACTCCCTAAAACCTTCAACTTTTAACCATATCTTCTCAAACCTAAATGCCTTTCTTCCACTACCCCTCATATTCCCAGATAATAACATAGGGAAATGATCAGAGTACAGTCTCTCTAATTTCCTTTGAGTGACATCTAAGTACTTAGCCTCCCACTCCCCACTAATCAAGAACTGGTCTATTCAAGATTGAACGGGTTGGTCCTAATTAGATGACCAAGTAAAAATCTATCTACCCCAACCGCCGGCAAATCCACCAACATATTCTTCCTAATAAAATTTGAGATGTCCTCCATAGCCCCTGTTCGTCTCCTACTACTAGACCTTTTAGTAGGAAATCGAACTACATTAAAATCACCCCCATACACGTTGGGAGATTCTATCAAGCCATCATATCAGCTAACTCGTCTCACAAGTCTCCTCTATTTTCATTAGCAGTAGGACCATAAACTACTATAAACATCCATTGGAATCTATCCCCAATATTTCTAAATGAAAGCAATATAAAAAATAACCATACACTAATCTCCTCCATATCAAACACTCTAGTATCCCAGATGACTAGCACACCTTCTGAAGCACCTAAAGACCCTAAAAACTGATATCCTACATACTGTTCTACTCATAAACTGCTAACCATAGCCCTTGAGACAAACTCCATCTTTGTTTCTTGTAAACAAACGAGGTTTGCCCTTCATCCCTGTATGAGATTTCGAAAACCTAACTTTTTCCACTCTTCATTAAGCCCCCTATGATTTTTAGGATCATTTCAACACTACGTCATCATTCCCCAGTAGTCTTCTCTTTGACTCTCCACCCTTAATGTTATAATTTACTGACCATTCGAGCCGCTTAAATTCACGGTCACCCATTATTCTCGATTTACCTCCACATGTACTTGTCCACTGTCCCCTACTAGTCTCCAGTTCCTCAAATGGTTGTAGGAGTTTACTTTCATATCCAACACAAGACATACCAACCATCTTGTTGAAATCTTGAATTTTTTGAAGAACCAAATTAAAAGGTGAGGCTGCAATCGCATTCAAAGAATCAAGCATATGTCCCTCCGCTTCCTCCACCGTACTACATCGCTATTTATTTTCCCCTTCTTAGCACCATCAACCCACACCACCAAAGCTTTTTTTTTGGACCCTAAGTAGTAGTTAAAGCAATAAGAGTTCATTGAATGGGTTTCACCACTTGTTAAAATGCTTTTTTTCCTTCTTTTCTTTGTGTAGTTGCCACTTGTCAATGAATTCATTGAAATTTGGTAATAAATTTGTTCAAATGTCTTTGTTTTGTTGGCAATTGAATTATTTAAGCCTCTATTTGGATACAATTTATAAATTGATTTATATATTTAGTTAAAGTCAAATATTGATTTCGACCACATATTCATAACTACTCATTATAATCCACACATTCTGTGGGAAACCATTTATAGATTTGCTGAACGGAGGCTAAATGTTTGAGCAGTTAATTGAGTTTGGTGGTTGTTTTGTGGCTATTATTATTTTATCTAATAAACAAAACTGAGGGTTTTGGAACTTAGCCCCCGTTTAAACCATTAAAACAAAGTTCTTTTTTCTCAAACTCATTTTCAACCACCAATAAAATATTCTGTATGTAAGTGTAAAACTTTTTCTTACTTTTTAATCACACATTCTCCAAAAAATCACTATTTCAAAACTCATTTTAATGGTTGTCAAACGGGAGCTTAACATATTGGTCCTACTCTTGGATTATCTACCATTTATTTATGTCATTTTGCGAATTGTAAAGGATATTGTTGTTATTAGGATCCTTGCCATTTGTGTTGTAAAAAGTCGCAATTAGTAACCAAAAATTAGATTTAGCTTCATTTAACGAAGTTGCAATTACATAAATCATTTTCTTGCTGCTGGTAAAGTTTGTGAATGTCAATGCTCTATTTTTGCTTTTTCTCAAATCAAGGGTTTGTTTTATTTTATCATGAAGCTTTTCTAATTATCACAGAGAGCGCTGTTTTATTTACTAAACTTGTTTCATTTTGTTCAGGGTTTGAATCAAGGGGCAAAGAACAAGGTTGCTATCTTGGGCTCTGCAGTTCTGAATCTTGCTGAATTTGCTTCCAAAATTGAAGAGCAAGAAATTGAGCTTAAGATCCCTTTGGCAGTTTCTGGCAATGCAGCTGGGACCAGCCCCTTGCTTCATGTAAGTACTATTTTACGTATATATTATATGGCATTAACCTGTGATGAGGAATATGCATTTAACTTGTTCCTTAGTACTTTAATGATTTATTTCCTTGTACTACCAATGTCTGAATGGAAATATCTGTTTTTCATCTGTATTGCAGATATTTCTTAGCTTATTGGAATTGCGAGCTTCCCAAGAATTGACAGAGCTAGTGCAGAGGCAAATAGTTCCCATTTCGTCCCCATCACCGACTGGAGAAACTTCCTCGTCGGAGAAAGATGAGGTTTCTGCGCTTAAAGCTGGTCTCAGAAAGGTAAAAATGCTTACAGAGTATGTGTCTAATCGAAGAGCTAAAAAAGCCTGCCGTGAGGAAGAGGGTAGCGACGGGAGGGGCTCAGCTAAGAGTGAGGAGGGCGATTACACTTATAACTTTGATTCAGATTCTCTCGATGAGTTTGAGGAAGGGCAATCTGATGAAGCTAAAGATAATACTACTGTTAGGAAATCGTTTAGTTATGGGACATTGGCCTATGCTAATTATGCAGGCGTGTCATATTACTCTAGTGCTAGAATAAACTGTGAAGATGAGGATTGGATTTACTACAGCTACCGCAAATCAGATATAAACTGCTCGCACAAGGAGGATCCCGTTTCTACTGTTTCTGAGTCATCATTGTTGCAGAATTCAAAACGTAGTATTTTGCCTTGGAGGAAGAGGAAGCTGAGTTTTAGATCTCCTAAAGTCAAAGGAGAGCCGTTATTGAAGAAAGCTTATGGAGAAGAAGGGGGAGATGATATTGACTATGATCGCCGGCAGCTCAGCTCTGATGAATCTCTTTCTTTTGGGGTAAGAATTTTTAATGCTATTTTTTTCTCATAATAAGAAATAATAAAAAGTAATTTATTAGGCCCACGAATTTTAGCTTTCCTTCGGATTTATTTTAAAGAGCAAATGCATCGTTCTAAGCTAAATTCTGTATGAAGCTTTTATGGATGCTCAATTTGACTGCTACAATACGATTTTATCCTACCTCGTGGAGTGATGGATTCTGTATTTTTCTATGGTAATTTGATTTACATAAAGTGATCAGATGTTGAGAACACCTTTCCTTTTCCTTTTTTTATTTTTCTGATTTACAAATGAGTCTGTAATGCACCTTCAATGCTAATGCAAGTACTTCACCTAATCTTGTCATGACAAGATATGCCATTAGTTAAATCAAAAAATGCCACATGAATTTCAACTAATAATAAATAATTCAACTAGCCATTTCATTCTGAATATCATGATACTCTATTGCATGAAAAATTTGGGCATTCTATACGTTTACCATTTAATGTTGTCCTCAATCTTTTGAATCAAATGTTGATGTATACCACATATGCTTGATGTCTACTGTTTCTTCGGACTTGATAAGAATATGTTATGTATTGGTAATTTTTGGCAGTGGCACAAGACGGATGAAGACTCAAATCCAAATCGAACATCTGTTTCTGAGTTTGGTGATGATAGTTTTGCTGTTGGCAGCTGGGAGCAGAATGAAATAACGAGCCGAGATGGACGCATGAAGATTCAGACACAGGTCTTCTTTGCTACCATTGATCAGCGAAGTGAAAGGGCTGCTGGAGAAAGTGCATGTACTGCCCTAGTCACTGTGATTGCTGATTGGTTGCAGAAAAATCGTGATCTCATGCCCATTAAGTCACAATTTGATTGTTTAATCAGAGATGGCTCCTTAGAATGGAGGAACCTTTGTGAGAATGAAACTTACCGGGTGCATTTTCCTGACAAGCACTTTGATTTAGAGACAGTCCTCCAAGCCAAAGTCTGTGATCTCGGTGTAGTTCCTGGGAAATCATTTATCGGATTTTTCCATCCAGATGAAATGGAGGAGGGAAATTTTGATTTTTTGCATGGTGCTATGTCCTTCGACAGTATCTGGGATGAGATTAGCCGTTCAGCGTGTTTCCACACTGGTGAAGCCCCAGTTTTCATTGTCAGTTGGAATGACCATTTTTTTGTGCTCAAGGTTGAAGCAGATGCTTACTACATAATTGACACATTAGGAGAGCGATTGTATGAGGGATGCAATCAGGCTTACATACTGAAATTCGACCGGCATACAACTATATACAAACTACCAAGTATGACACAATTATCGGAAGAGAAAATTGTTGGTGATAAGCCGACTGTTGCTGAGACAGTGGAGTCCAAGAATTCAAGTGCGCAGCATATATACTCAAGGGACGATTCCAAAGATGGGACAAATGTGGCAGGACGTGAGGAACCGATGAAGAATGAAGAGGAAGTTGTTTGTAGTGGTAAAGAGTCGTGCAAGGAGTATATAAAGAGTTTCTTGGCTGCAATTCCGATTAGAGAACTCCAGGCAGATATCAAGAAAGGTTTGATAACTTCAACGCCTGTTCATCACAGACTACAGATTGAATTCCACTTCACAACGACAACCACAAGCTACCACCTCAACTCCACCAGTAGAAGTGGTCACATCCAGACCAAAAGCGGTTGATGTTATAGTGAGTTGTTAAAAGATTAGGCTTCAGAGACTTCTTTTAATTGTATATTTGTTTGAATAGTGTGATTATTTCTAACTTAATTTCGTCTTTGTGTCGTGTCTAGTTGATTAGAGTCGTCTTTAATTTTACCCTTCAAGGACTAGAGGCGAAATCGTCTCGATTGTTCTATAAGTGGCAATTCTAATTAAAGTGTGGTGACTTTCGTTCTATAATTTTGTGTCATCTCATTTTTATTTTTATTTTTTGACCTTTCTTTCCTAGGGAAATTTTGTTAATGTCAGAAGTACTTGTTTTCTTGAACTGTAAATTTGTAATAACTCTTTTGACTTGTGATTTTTATGCTAATTCTTTCAAATCAATCAAAATAAGCATTTACTTTTTATAAGATTCCCAACTTTAATTTGTTGTACCAACTCTTTGGACAGCTATGTGGTGAACTGACCTTTTGGCAAGAATGGAATATGAAATTAGCCATGATTAGGTTCGAATTTCCAGTTCGGTAATATGATTATTTTGGGGTCCATTTGTTACTTTTTCAGGGGGGTTACTGTTCCATTAGCTGAACTTTTAGTTGTTTGCACAAATTTTACGATCCCCATTAACTAAGATGTTGATGCAGGATAACGTTACAATATAGGAATTATAAAAAGACCTGAAGCTAGCAAGTATAAATAACAATAAAACTATCTCCAAGATAATTTTTAAATATAAAAAGTCTTCTAATTGAAGAGTTAAGAGTAATTTAAGAGATTTTCTAAATAGAAAATGCTCTTTATTTTAAAGAGCTAATATTTAAAAATAAGTTTTAAGACTATTTTAAAGAGCAAATATTTAAAAATAAGTTTCAAGAGACTCTTTATTTTAACTTTTTAGAGTATTTGAAAGAAACTCCTTAAGTATAAGATACTCTCTATTTTGAAGAGTTGATCCTTAAAATTATGTATGAGAGACTCTTTAAATTAATATTTTAATTTAGGTAGTAAGTTTGACTTTCTAAATTTGGAGAGACATAATATTTCAATTTTCAATGGAAGAAAATACTATAATAGTTTAGAAGAAAACTAGTGAAAATAAAAGATAAGAAAAAATAATAAATATTTTTTTGTGAATAGCAAAATTAAGTGTTAAATATAAAGAGTCTGTTAAAGTACTTAAAATTTTTACTTTCTAAATTTAAAGTTGATCTCTAAATCGTAGAACATGCTTTTAAAAATAGATATTCCTTCCGTCCCAATTATATAGGCTTATTTCGTTTTTCACACGGATTAAGAAATCTTTTTTAATGTCATTGAAAAATTATTTTAGCCAAAATCTTTCATAGTTTACCCCTATTTAATTTTTAGTATACAGTAGTAAATTATTGTTAGAATTAGTAAAGAATTTAAATGATTTAATTTGAAGAAGAAGAAATGAGAGTTGTTCCATGTTTTAAAGAAGTGAGAAATGTGCGTATTTGAATGATTTCAAGAAATTGACACATTAAGTGAGAAAAATTGAATAAGAGTATATTAAAAAATGAACAAAACAAAATATTATAAATTAGGAAAAAAGCCTATATATTTGGGACAAATGAAAAAGGAAACTCAGCCGGCATAATTGGGACGAAGGGAGTAGTCTCTTGGAGATGCTGTTAGAATAGAGGGTGAGCCTTGCTCTTTTAATATACAATGATTGCATTTAATAATTCACAAATTTCAAAATTCTATTTTTTAAACTATTTAAGTCAAATTTAGCCCTGTTTGACAATTATTATTTGGAAACTTTTTTTTTTTTTTACATACTCAATTTCAATCTTATATTCATACAATAAAATATTATACATGTAGATTCAAAACTTTTTTCCACTTTTTAACTATATATTCTTTTAAAAATCACTATCAAAATATTATCTTTCTCAAATAATGACTGTCAAACAAGATCTAAATTGACTGATCATTGACATATAAAAATTAAGTTAAATTAAAATATGAGGAAAAATTAAAAAATGTTTTTTGAAAAATGTAAAATAAAGAATCAAAATAGAGAGCCTTGTTGGAATGCAGAAAAATTTTGATTCTTTAAATGTAAAGATAATCTCTATAATGTATAAGATACTCTTTATAAATAAAAAATCTCTTAGAGATAATCTAATGCTTAGATTAAGTTTTAAAAGGCTCAAATTTAACTTTTTAAAATAAAGAGTGAGTTTAAATGTCTAAATTTAGAAAGTAAAATTCAGTCTCTATTCTTAGCCCTTATTTGAGCCATATTCTTCTAAAATTCATTTTTTTCAAAATTTATTTTCAACTACATATTCTTTAATGTTAACACGCAAATTTAAAACTTTTCTTAATTTTTAACAACTCATTCTCCATCAATCACTATTTAAAAATGCATTATTTCCCTTAAAATGGAGCTCAAACAAGGGCTTAATGTACAATGCTTCCATTTGATAAGTCACTTCCTAAATTATTCAAAATACATTTAAATTGGTTGATCATTAACATATAAAATTTATGTTAAATAAAATATGATGAGAAATTAATAAATGTATCTTTATATGAGAAAAATGAAAAGTCAAAATAGAGAATATTGTTGGAGTGCATAAAAATTTCGATTCTCTAAATTTAAAAATAATCTTTATAATGCATAAGTTACTCTTTATAAATAAAGGAGTCTCTTGAAAATACTTTAATAATTAAAAATAAGTTCTAAGAGATTCTGTATTTTAACATTTTAAAATAGATAATGAGTTTAACTATCTACATTTAGTTAGTCAAACTTAATTTCTATTCTTAATATACAATGATTGTACTTAATAAGTCACGAATTTCAATATTCTACTTCTTAAATTATCCAAAATACATTTAAATTGATTGGTCTTGACATATGGGATCAGCCTCGAGAGTTTGAGGCCCTAGGTTATTAATTATTATGATGCCCTTAACATAACTTCTTTTTTTCAAACGTAGATAAATAAATAACATATTTATATTTCGGAACCGTTTCTCATACTCAAAAGTTGACACACTTATTTGACAAATAATCATGACTTTTAATTTAAATCAATCCAACGCTCAATATGTATGTCACTAAGATCATAGAAGAATTTGTTATAAGTACTTGAGATCTATAAGATATTAAGGATTGGAATAATTTAAATTAATTGCTACAATTAATTTTCAAATAAGTATATCAAATTTATGAGTATGAAGAACTATTCCGTTTATATTTTAATTAAAAACTTTGTACAATCTAAAAGATCGAGAAGCAAATAAATTATTTTTGAGAACTCAAAAATTATGGTAGCATAATATTTAGCAAAATTATCTCGTTCGTAGATAAAAATGTTATCATAGTGTAAATAATAATATCCAAGAATTATTAATTTGAAAAACACAAGGTACAATTTAGCGAATTCTAGAAAGTTTAAAAATTAAAGTGGAAATAATGAGAAAATTTTAAGAACCATAAGGATGACTTGTAAGGAGAAGAGTGATTTTCAAAGATTAAAAACGAGATGACCATAAATACAAAAAGTGTAAAATTTAGGGACTCAAATATAAATAGTGAGAAAAAAATATTTTAAACCATAAGGTGACGAGTTAAGATTATTTAGTGATGAGACAGATCATCAAAATCTAATGATTTTGATTTGAGAACCTTTTCGTGACTTTGAGATCTTGAGGGATTAAAGTAAAATAAGATTCTAGGTCAATAATATATTTAATCTAAATGTGTACTTATTAGATGATCGAGAATTGCTCTATCAATATTGGACTCATTTCGAAAATCATATTAAATGGTACATTAATGACTCGAGAAAAATTTAATTTAGACAACCAAGTTTGAGTTATATAACATTAAAGTATACTACTTGATAAATAGTACTCCATCCGTCTCATTATATTTTTACATGGATTAAGAAATCTTATTTAATGTTATTGAAAAATCATTTTGTTGTCAAAAACTTTTCTAGTATACCATTATTTATATTTGTACAATTTCAAGATTAAGAAAGAAAAATTAGTTATAACTAAATAAATTAAATAATAATATATTAGTAAACAAACAAAATAGAACTTTTTTAATAAAAAGACATGACTACATAATTGGAACAAAATAGAGGGAAAGTCATGTTATATAAATGAGATGGAGGGAGTATTAGTTTTCAAATTAGATCATATTACAATAGCAATATTTGGCTTCAATTTATCATATATATTAAGCTCGAGAAAAAGTTATTTTAGATAAATCAAATCAAGTTATAAAAACCTTTTTTTGACATTATGCTTAACACCTACCCCAATTTTCCAAATTTTTTTTGTTTCGTTTTCAATATCGAAATTTAGTTTAATGCACAACCATTTTCCCAAGAAAGTGGTGCAAAATTTTCGAGAAAAGATAACTATGCACCTCATATAATTTTTTTTTTAATTTTTGGCAAAAAGTGTTGACCTCGAAAATTGGACCTTCTACGTGGCCAACTGAGAGCTACTCCACATATTCCTCCATGTGCACAATCAACGTACGGTCAGATGCACACGGTCGGGACCAGCGGGGATGGTGGCGGCCGTATACACTCTGACGGTCAAGTCAGGTTCAGGTGGTCAGAACAGTACACAGGGGTTGTACAAAATAATAAGGGGGAGGAGAAAATATATATATGCTTGCTATGGAGTGCTATGTAGTAAGAGTTTCATTATCTTTGCCTCTTACCAACCCTTGGGTATTTATAGGTGGGATGAACTGTTGGATATGGGGCACGTGTATACATCTGACGGTATGAGGTGTTTGCTCATAGGCGTCAATCAACCGCGTCTGTAGAGTGGGCGGGTAATTGCTTCTCCCGAGTTGAGTTGACATAAAGTTGATAAGTCATATCAACTAACCTCATGGAGACGTCAAATCAATTTAAACCTTAGGGGCATAAAGGATCTTGGCAAAGATCTCCTCCTGAAATTGGCGGCGAATTTTCTGACAGAGGTCCCCGGAGTGCACTTCGCCTCAACCTCAGGGGCGAGGGCGCTTCGGTCAGTTCAGCAGGATCGCCTATGTCTCGCAGTGTGATAGCAGGTCGTTGACATTGGGGAGATCACTTCGGAACCACTTCGGGTGGGTGTCTAGCAAATCGGAATGTGTGGTGGTGGACATTCCGAGATGGTTCAGATAGGAGCGTAACATTGGTCCCCCAAGTCCAGGTATGAATATTTATATCGTGGGTGGACTTGCCTACCCGACCGAATGTGTAAGCCTCGGTACGTGGACTGTGACTTGTGGGAGTTTGTGGGCCGATCTTCTGCATTCGCCGAAGCGATGATCTTAGTCAGATGCTCTAAAGTTTCGTTACTGCGTAAGGAAAACAATTACTCATGTGAGACCGAAGTGCTGCAAGACTGGAGATGCATAGGAAGAAGGTCAACGTAACAATCGAGGCGATGACCTACAGTGGACTCGCTGCAGGTGCGTCTATGCTCTGACCCACAACGGACGACGCGTTGGGAGATGACTAAAACTCTGTAAAGCTTAGGACGGAATACAACGACCGAGGCGATGACCCACAGGGGACTCCGCATCAGGTGCATCTAAACTTTGTAAAGTTAAGTGAGGAGCCCATCTGTCACTGATGCGCTGACCCACAGGGGACGACGTGTTGGGAGATGGCTAAAACTCTGTAAAGCTTAGGAGGGAATGCAGCGACCGAGGCGATGACCCACAGGGGACTCCTCGTCAGGTGCGTCTAAACTTTGTAAAGTTGAGTGAGGAGCTCATCTGCCACTGGTACGTGGACCCACAGGGGATGACGCGTTGGGAGATGGCTAAAACTTTGTAAAGTTGAGGAGGGAACGCAACGACCGAGACGATTACCCATAGGGGACTCCGCGTCAGGTGCGTCTAAGCTTTGTAAAGTTAAGTGAGGAGCTCATCTGCCACTGGTGCGCTGACCCACAGGGGATGACGCGTTGGGAGATGGCTAAAACTTTGTAAAGCTTAGGAAAGAATGCAGCGATCGAGGTGATGACCCACAGGGGACTCCGAGTCAGGTGCTTCTAAGCTTTGTAAAGTTGAGTGAGGAGCTCATATGCCACCAGTGCCTTACTCACAGGGGACGACGCGTTGGGAGATGGCTAAAACTCTGTAAAGCTTAGGATGGAACGCAGCGATCGAGGCAATAACCTACAGGGGACTCCGCGTCAGGTGCGTCTAACCTTTGTAAAGTTGAGTGAGGAGCTCATCTGCCACCGGTGCGCTGACCCACAGGGGACAACGTGCTAGGAGATGGCTAAAACTTTGTAAAGTTTAGGAGGGAACGCAACGACTGAGGTGATGACCCACAGGGGACTCCACATCAGGTGCGTCGGAACTTTGTAAAGTTGGGTGAGGAGATCGACCCGATGCGGGCATCTGACGTTAAATGATTTGACAGTTGTTACGTTTTTCCAAGGTGACAATTGGGTGCCATGCCAATTCCCCTAAAAGGCTGCTGTGGCTACTTATTATCGACGGCTGGTGGTGACCAAGGTGACGCGTTTTATGCGAGCGTGAAGGTCACAACAAGATCTTAGGCATAGATTAAATCTGGTGTTTCATTTCAACGGCCTAGATTGATGATGCGACAGACGGCCTAGATTGATTGCATTTGAATTCAACGGTGGAGATCAGCTGGAGCGTTCTATAAAAGGCGGACTTTGAGTGTCTTTGAAGCTTTTCATCCTTGTGCAAACAGAAAATTTACTTTGCTCTCAAATCTTTCGCGATTTTCGGCGTTTTTCGAGCGTTTTCGACGAGAAATATCAATTTTTGGCGACCTTACACCATTTCCTGACCATTTCCGACTGGGGAAACCTCTGAATTCGTAAGTTTCAGTAACTTTTGGGACATTTACTTTCTGAAAAATGGATTCTGAGGGAAGTTCTGGTTCGGGGAGGGGGCTAGAATTAGTGAGGATGGACGAGCCCACTGTGGCAACCTCCTCCGATATAGCCGAAGCGATACTTGGGGGGAGAATATATGGAAGAGGCTGGATAGCCCGGTTGATACTTATGTGCACTGGGAGGCGTCAGATTACCCCTCCAAACTAAAGGAGGCTGACCTAGAGAGACTTATGGTAGAATATAGGATTCCAGATAGCATAAATCTGAACCTCTCCAAGCCTGAAGAGAGGGCCTGCTACCTTAGGCCGGGATGCGTGGCCATAAGTGAGGCGATCCTTAGAGCCGGCCTTAGGCTTCCAATTTACCCTTTCTTTAGGATGGTACTTAGGTCTTATGGATTAGCTCCGACCCAACTCAATTCGAACTCCTGGAGCTAAATGGTGGGCTCCTGGATGTTGTGGAAAGAGGCGTCACTTGGGGTTGAGATGCCCTTCTCCGTCTTTCAGACCCTTTATATCCCTAAAGTAACAGCCGGGGGGATAAGACTCGGGGCTGGTATTACCTTACTTCATGGGGTTCCCATACTCCATTCGTGCTTGATCTGTCGAGCTCCATCAAATAGTGGAAGAACTCGTGGTGCTGGGCCGCAGGATGATGGGACACGATGGAGGGAAACCCCCTGACACCTCTTACAGTCCCCATGAAGTACTCGACACTTAGTGAGTATCGCAGTTGCGTTTCTTTATATTTCTCTTCGGTTCGGATCGCGACTAACATTTGTATTTCTCTTGAAGGCACTCTTCCTCGGTGCGAACTGTCTTCTAAAGACTTCGACACCATTTGCATCATCTATCAGCTGCCTCAGAAGAAGAAGTCATACCATCGACTGATCAGAAAAAATCTACCCTTCGTTACACACGACCTGATGGCATCTCAAGGTAACTGTCCCGAAGCCTTTACCCTTCAATATTTCTGAACTCTTTACACTTTTACTAATTCATCGTTTGTTCTTTGCAGACAGCTTCAACAAGAAGATGTCCTTAAGACCACCCAAAGGATGATGGTAGAGGCACGGGCGCTAAAGGCCTCCTCCTCTGCCTACAGAAGCAAATGGAGGACCTAGTGGATGCCAGTAAAAGGCTCCAGCCTCCGATGGAGGAGGAGTTGCCAGAGGACCCCGAAGTCGATCTGTTGCGGAAGGGCAAAAAGAGTGCCGCCCCTTCAAAACACCCAACTATGGCGAGACCACCACCCATTCTAAAGCAGACTACAATCCCAATCGGGGTGGACATTCCGGAGAAGAGGCCTGCACCAGCAGAGGTTGCTACTGTCCCGACCACTTCGCCACTTGCCGTCGTGCCTATTGCCCGAGTGTCGGGACAACAAAGGAGAAAGAGGGCCCATCCCTCTAAGGAGGTTGACTTCTTGGGCATCAACCCAGAGGAGCCGGTGAAAGAATTGTTGGAGGCCCTTCCTCCAGAAATGGCTGCGGTGGCGGTGGTCCACAACAAATACTGGACCGAAGAGTGGAGAGACCACACCGCTTCCTGCACAGTCGAAGACCTGTGGCGGCCAACAGTGCCTGCGTGGCCCGGGCTCTCAGCACCAGCATCCAACTCGAGAGCTTGGTGAAGGATCTGAATGCTAAGAGGGAGGACCTCGCCAAGCGCCTCGAGGAGGTGATGCAGTATAGGGACGCTGTGAGAGAGGCCCGGGCCAAGGCCACTGAGGGGGAGAAGGGACGGAAGGAGGCCGAGGCTATGCTGACTGCTGCCAGAGCAGAAGTGGAGCGGCTGAAGAATGAGCTATACAAGGTGGAGTGCCAGGTGGCTGCCATGACTTGGCGAGTGGATCACGCCAATGAGCACCACCGGCTCGCCACGGAGGCTTTGGAGGCCTCAAACAAAGAAAAGGTGGAGCTGAGGCAAAAGGCGGAGGCTCAATCTGAGGAGATCGCCTCCTTGAAGGAGGAGTTGAAGTCGGCAGGGGAGGTGGCAGTTCAGAATTTCATTGACCACTTCGAAGAACATCCCCTGTACGACAACTTCCCCAACTTTTGGGCCTCCTGGAGTGCCCAATGCTTGTTGGGTCGGCTGAAAGAGGTTCACCCCACTCTAGACATCTTCTCTTTGGCAGCAGAGTTCGGGGGACCAACTGGAGGCCGGCTTGATAGGCTTGCTGAAGAAGCTCCGGAGGCCCCGGAGGCGGTCGAGGTAGAAGCGGTCCGAGAAGACCTTCCAGTAGAATAGGGCCCACTTTTGTAATGGCTTCGGCCTTTTTGTATTTCAAATTCAAGTAAATGAAATGAAATTTTTTGTTAAGTATTGGTGCTTCTGCTATTTTATTGTATTGATCTGTTTACCCTTGTATGAACATTCAAGACTAAGCGCATCTTAACAATAACCAGTTAATAGCAGAAGATCGGATCACTCAAGTTAATATGAAGCGGACCACTTAAGTAAACATGAAGTGCCTCTTAACGTTAATCAGTTAACAATTTGAGATCAGATCACTTAAGTAAACATATTAAAGGATTGAGGAAACAATTTACTAACTAATGTGGCACAGAACCGAAGTTTCATTACTTTGACAAATTACACCACACTTTACCAAGGCAATTTCAGCACTTAGTAAGCTATGAAATTTATAACTGAGATCAGATCATAACACCCATTGATTAGACAATATTGAGATCGGATTGGAACAAAGGCTCGTCATTGATAGTACTTCCTCAAGTGTTCAATGTTCCATAGATGAGGTAGTACCTTTCCTGCCATGTCTTCAATTTCGAAAGTGTCAGGTCGGGATTCTCTGTAGATGTGGTATGGTCCTTCCCAGTTCGATCCAAACACTCCGGACCCTGTTGGTTTTGAAGATTGGAATACCCTTCTGAGGACGAGGTTCCTCAAGCGAAGAGTTCTATTTCTGACCTTGGAGTTATAATAGTGGGTCATCTTTCAATGATACTTTGCCAAGTTCACTTGGGAAGCATCCCTCCTTTCTTCAAGGAGGTGGAGTTCGCTTATTCGAGCCTCGTTGTTGCTGATCTCATTGAACTGTATCTGACGGTGTGATGGGATCCCGACCTCGACCGGGCTCATGGCCTCGGCTCCATAGGTCATCGAGAATAGTGTTTCCCCTGTTGCAGTTCGGCTAGATGTTCTGATGGCCTAGAGGACGTGGGGGAGTTCGTCCACCCAAGTCCCTTTTGAGGTGTCAAGCTTTATTTTCAGGGTGTGTTTGATGGTCTTGTTCACTGCCTCAACTTGTCCATTTGCTTGAGGGTGATAAGGCGTTGAGAAGTCCTTCTTTATGCCTAGCTCGTCGCATAATTCTCGCATCTTTCTGTTGCCGAACTATCTTCCATTGTCGGACACTAAGGAGCGGGGAATGCCGAACCTACAAATGATGTTCTTCCAGACGAATTTAGTAGTGTTCACCTCGGTGATCTTGGCAAGGGGTTCTGCCTCGACCCACTTAGTGAAGTAGTCAATGGCGACAATGGCGAAAGTTGCGCTTCCTCTTCCTTTTGGGAGTGGACCAATGAAATCAATACCCCACTTGGCGAATGGCCAAGGGCTGGTTACTACGGAGAGGCTCTGAGAAGGCTGCCTTTGAATATTTAAGAAGGGCTGGCACTTGTCACATTTCTGGACAAACTGGCAAGCGTCCTTTTTCAGGGTCGACCAGAAGTAGCCTTGACGGAGAACATTATGTGCCAGAGTCGTTCCTCCGGAGTGATTTTCGTAGATTCCCTCATGGATTTCCCTGAGTATGTATGTGGCCTCTTCACCTCCCACGCATCGAAAAACTGGCGAGGTGAAGCCTCTCTTGTAAAGAGTATCTTCTTGCAGGATGAAGTGTGCAACCCTTCTTCTTAACTTCCGCGCCTCGCTTTTAGAAGCAGACAGTGATTGATCCTTCAGATAGGCGATGATAGGCTGCATCCATAATGAGGTGCCTTCTATCCATAATACCTCTTCACCTCCGAAAGTGGAGGGCTTTAATAAGTGCTCAATAGGGACAACCTTTAGCAGCTCTGAATCCTTGCTGCTGGCCAGTTTTGAAAGGGCGTCTACATGTGTATTTTCTAGGTGGGGGACTTGAGTCAGTTCGAACCTTTCAAAATGAGGAACTAGGTCCAGAACCGACTTCAAGTATGAAACCATGCTACTGTCCTTAGCCGCGAAATTCCCATTGACCTGATTCACTATAAGTTGAGAATCACTGCTCGTCAGGAGCCTTCTGACCTGCATCTCTTTAACAAGTTTAAGACCTGCCAGAAGGGCCTCGTATTCAGCAGTGTTGCTTGAGACTTTGAAGCCGAACCTTATTGCGAAGTTTAGCTTGTGGCCTTCCAGGCTTTCCAAGATGATCCCTGGTCCAGAGCCAGTCTCTCCTGAGGACCCATCTACGAACAGTTTCCATGTGGGGGGGCTCGGCTGGTTCCATTGTCGCCTCCATTTCTAGGGTTTTGGCAAACTCAACCATAAAATTTGCAAAGGCTTGGCCCTTGATGGCGTGTCAAGATCGGAACAATAGATCGAACTCACTGAGCTCGATTGCCCATTTTAGCAGGCGTCCTGATGCGTCTGTTTTCTACATCACCTGCTTCAATGGGAAGTTGGTGAGAACTTCGATTGAGTGAGCCTAGAAGTATGGCCTCAGTTTTCTTGAGGTTGTGATAAGGGCGAGTGCCTGTTTTTCCATGTCTGGGTAGTGTGTTTCAGCTGGGAGAAGTGCTCTGCTGACGTAGTACGCTGGCAGCTGGCGCTCACTTTCTTCTCTGACTAGGACGGCACTGACCGCCACGTCCAAAACTGCTAAGTAAAGCATAGTAGCTCATCTGGCTGAGGTTTCGACAGGAGGGGTGCCTCTCCGAGGTGCTTTTTTAGCGCCTGGAAGGCCTCCTCACATTCAGAAGTCCATTGGAACTTCTTTCCTTACTTAAGCACATTGAAGAAGGCAAACTTTTATCTGTGGCTCTAGAGATGAAGCGACTGAGTGTGGCTATCCGACCATTGAGGCTTTGGACCTCCTTTGGTTTCTGAGGTGACCTCATCTCTAGCAAGGCCATTATTTTCACTGGATTTGCTTCAATTCCCCTTTGATTGACAATATATCACAAGAGCTGACCCGAAGCCACTCCAAAGGTGCATTTGAGGGAATTCAACTTCATCTTATATTTTCTAAGTATCTGAAAAATTTGGTCGAGGTGACTTACGTGTTCGGCTGCCTGGAGGCTTTTGACTAACATGTCATCCACGTAGACCTCCATGATTTTGCCAATGAGTTTGGCAAATATCATGTTGAACAGTCTCTGATATGTAGCTCTGGCATTCTTCAATCCGAAGGGCATGACTTTGTAGCAGTACAGACCTCTGTCCGTAATAAACGACGTAGCTTCCTCATCAGGTCGGAACATGGGTATCTGGTTGTACCCTGAGTATGCATCCATGAAGCTCAACAGTTCGTGTCCAGCAGTGAAATCCACAAGTTGGTCTATCCTTGGAAGTGGGAAGCTGTCTTTAGGGCACGCCTTATTCAAGTTTGTGAGGTCTACGCACACCCTCTACTTTCCGCTGGGCTTTTTCACCAGGACCGGGTTGGATATTCACTTCGGGTAGATGGCTTCCCTCATGAAACCACTGCGGCTAAGCTTGTTTACTTCGTCTTTTAGTGCCTCGTACCTCTCCGGATTGAAGGCACGTCTCTTCTGTGGATGGGGGGCACGAGAGGGGTTGATGTTAAGATGGTGGCAACTGATCCTTAGATCTATTCCCACCATGTCTTCATGCTTCCAAGCGAAGACATCTAAATTCCTTTTCAGGAAGCTTATCATCTTTTCTTTTGCTTCAGGGGACAGTGCCTTCTCTATACGCAAGACCTGACTGGGGTCTTCTGGGTTGGCGGAGAAAGTTTTCAGTTCTTCCATTGGGGTTGCATTTGGTTTAGAATCAATTATTCGAGGATCTAACTCATCAAAAGGGTGTCCTTGTTCAGGGGCCTCTTCCATGTCGACGTCTTCCTCTTGTTCAGAGATATGCCCTTGTTCAGGGGCGTCGAGCATTTTCACTTCTGTACTGGTTTCAATGGGAACCTCAGTTAGGATTACATTAACAGTTTGGGGCTCCGACTTTCGCAGCGAGTTTAAGTAGCATGCCCTGGAGCCCATCTGATAGCCTCGGACCGTTGCAATCCCATGTTCAGTTGGGAATTTCATACACAAGTAGTGGATGGATGTGACGGCACAAAGATCTTTCAAAACGGGTCTGCCCAATACTCCATAATAGACCGATCTGTGGTCTACCACTAAGAATTCCATGAAGTGTTAGATCACTAGGGGTGCCGAACCCATCTCGACGGGCAGAGTGATCCGCCCTCGTGGGACGATGATGTCCCCAGTAAATCCAAATAGTGGTCGGTCATGGGGATTAACCCATATTCAATTTGCATTTTGTCAAAGGTGGAGCCGAACAATATGTTCACCGAACCGCCATTGTCGACGAGCATGCGTTTGAGCCCATTTCTAGCTACTACGACTCTCACAACCAGTGCGTCGCAATGGGGATGGTGAACTCCTTGCGCATCTTCCTAGGAGAAGATAATTGGGGCCATCCTATTGGCCTCTTGGGACTCGTTGACAATGTAAGTGATCATTGGTGGGTCCTTTGCTTCCCTTGTATAATTCCTTTGGGCATTCCTGGTGTTACCACCGATGTGGGTCCCCCAATGATGGTGTCGATTTTCCTGATGATTTGGCCCCCAGAAAAAATGGGGTCTGATCTCTCTGCCCGGACTCTCCTCGGTCCCTTGATTCTCTTCTTCGGGATGACTACTCTCCGTGCCTTCGATCTTCCTTGTTTGGGGAGACAGATCTGCGAGGATATTCATTCCTCTTGGAGGGGTGTGGGTCGGTCCGGTCTGGGCGTCGAGGAGCGTCTCTGCATTCGTTGGTGTCATACCCATAAAGTTGATGGAAAGTGCAAAATCTTGCCCCTTCCAAGGGCCTATTTGATCGCTTCTTCTTCTTTTTCTTGCTATCGTTTCTTCTAGATGGCCCCGCTTTGCCAGGAGCATTTTCATATGCCAATACTAGCACTGCATTTAGTGTGGTAGAAGCCAGTGCCTGTCCGGAGGTGGGAGCTATTGTGTGTCCTACTTGAGTCCATTGCTGAGTAACAAGGTGTGCTGCGGGTCCTCGACCTACCTGCCTCTGAGGCGGAGGGAGTCCCTGCGCGGCACGATTTCGGTGATCAATCATTTCTTCACTCACGATTTCAACTCTCATCATTTCCTCGAGTTCGTCATAGGTGGAAGGATTATTGCTGCGCACGTCCCTCCAGAACAAAGTGTTCATGTTGAGGCCGCCTTTCAGGGCTGAAAGAGTTTCTCTGTCAGTGACCTGTTCACAGTATGTGATTTCGTCC
The DNA here is from genome assembly GCF_002742605.1 of Olea europaea var. sylvestris. Classification (NCBI taxonomy): domain Eukaryota; kingdom Viridiplantae; phylum Streptophyta; class Magnoliopsida; order Lamiales; family Oleaceae; genus Olea; species Olea europaea. Next base: position 519,305 of record NW_019236492.1, read on the forward strand.
GTAAACCTGACGAGATAGTTTTTCAGCGTCTCTCTAGGGGCCTGCCTCATGTCTTGCAGGTGTTGCACTAAGGCCTCTCCTTCTCTTCGCGAGAGGTACTGATTCAAGAATGCCTTCTTCAAATCTGGCCAACTTCTAATGCTTAGGGGAGGAAGCCTACTGTACCACGCTTTGGCGGCTTCGCCTATTGTTAAATGGAAGGCTCCGTATTTCAAAGTAGACGAGGCTCCCCTGAGACTCATTTTTGTCATATACTTGATGAGGTGCTTCTCCGGGTCCCCCTTTCCTTCATACTTGGGGATCTTAGGGGGCATGAAATTTGTTGGCATTGGGAAGCTTCGGATCTCCCTTGAGAAAGGGAGGTTATCATCATCATCGTCAATCTCATAAGACCGACAGGGCTCATCTAACCCTTCATCATCTTGAACGTTCTGGAGGGTGAAGGTGCTTCTTCTCGACTCCCCAATCGACTAGGTTCCTCCTGTCCCTCCTATTTCTAGGAGGAGGAGGAGGAGCATGTTCTTGTTCCAGATCTGGTCGAACTGATCTTCTCACTAGACGGACCCTATTGCTAGGATCCTTCCCTATCCGATCGAAGATGCTTACCGACCTCTGTTCCTCATATTCTTGAGGAAAATTGTCCCCCAAGTGTGGTTCTGATAGCTGGTTCCCTTGCACATAAGATGTGGCTTCAGCATCCACTTCTCTTTTGAGGGGGCGTTTCTGTGCTGACTAGTGTTGCCTCGGGAACGAGATACTGGGGCTTCCTGTAATGGGTAAGATCCTTGGGGCATTTGAGAGCCCTGGTGACCTCGGACTTGCATGAGAAGTTCATGCATCACCATATTCTGAGCTGCGATGTCTCTCATGCCCGCAGCTATTTGAGTCATTCTTTCAGTGAGCATGGCTGTTCTTTCACCTCGGCGACGCCGGTGATGGGGTCTCTGGTGAGTAAAATTGTTATGAAACGCCTCCTCTTCAGAGGCCTCTCTCATGAGGTTGTCGTCTTCATGGCTATAACTCATCCTATCTCATTTTTCAAGGGTGGTGAAAACTTGGATTATAACTCGACTTTATTCTTTTTCAAGAACGTGCCATTTTCAGGGTTAGTCGCTAGTTTTCTGGTAATTTCTCCAGTGGAGAATGCAGAACTTTGAACGGGAAGTGTTTCCCACGGACCGCGTCAATCTGTTGACCTTGAAAATTGGACTTTTTACACGGCCAACCGAGAGCTACTCCACGTATTCCTCCCTACGCACAATCAACGCACGGTCAGATGCACACGGTCGGGACCAGCGAGGGTTGTGGCGGTCGTATACACTCCGACAGTTAAGTCAGGTTCAGGTGGTCGGAACAGTACCCAGGGTTGTGCAAAATAATAAGGGGGAGGAGAAAATATATATATGCTTGCTATGGAGTGCTATGTAGTAAGAATTTCATTACTTTGGCCTCTTGCCAACCCTTGGGTATTTATAGGTGGGATGAACCGTTGGATGTGGGGCACGTGTATACATCTGACGGTATAAGGTGTCTACTCATATGCGTCAATCAGCCACGTCTGTAGAGTGGGCGGGTAATTGTTTTTCCCGAGTTGAGTTGACATAAAGTTGATAAGTCACATCAACTAGCCTCATGGAGACGTCAAATCAATTTAAACCTTAGGTGCAGAAAGGATCTTGGCAAAGATCTCCTTCTGAAATTGGTGGCGAATCTTCTGACAGAAGTCCCGGAGTGCACTTCGCCTCGGTCTCAGGGGCAAGGGCGTTTCGATCAGTTCAGCAGGATCGCCTATATCTCGCAGTGTGATAACAGGTCGTTGACATTGGGGAGATCACTTCGGAACCACTTCGAGTGGGTGTCTAGCAAATCGGAGTGTGTGGTGGTGAACATTCCGAGGTAGTTCAGATTGGGGCATAACAAAAAGTATGAAAATTTGCTTGTATTATTATTTTTTATTTATGTTATGGGTAACTACGATTTTCATTTACCTCCTACTTTGTGGTGAACTCAACCTTGCGAAGAAAAAAAATTGAATGTAATACAATATGAGAACTCAGCTTAAGAGTTTGACTCGAGCTAGAAAAATCTTTAGTTCGACCTTGACGACAGAAGAAAGTGTGTGCATACCACCATTGCTTATTGGTTGGTTGCAAATAATCGAGATCTAGTGCTCATGGACTCACAATTTGATATTTTAATTTCGGATGGCTCCATCCACTCAAAATAGTTGAATATTTTAGTAGACTGATTGCACTAAACAAAGGATTAAACCGGTTTACCAGGACACAACTCCTACCGACCATTCACACCAGGTGGGTTCCATGTATAAAAAATTACCCAAAAAATACCACTCACCCCTTGTTGTGAGGAGTCTACCCTGGCACGCCAGCAAAACTCCTAAACTAAAGCTCACTTGCAAGTTCTCAGTCCCCTGTGCAAGTTTTGTTCGCCCAGACACGGACAAGAGAGTGAAGTAAAATAAAACATAATAGAAGAGAAGATATAATCACAACCTCCAAAGTTTAACGTAATGTGGTTTACAAGTCATAAATCCAATGTCATCAGGGAAATAGAAACAGATACGACATGAAGAACATTCAAAATACAAACTTTCTGTCTATACAATATGCAAAGACTGGAATGACCATAAAGATGAGCAAATCCTCGAGAACTTGATCATCAGACATCAGCTAAGCTTTCTGGTGCAACAAATCCAATGCTGAAGTCGAAAGTAATGCAAGTCAATTGCTTATTGTTTGCGTCAACCATAGTCATTTTAAGTGTGTATGAACCCTGCACATGTCAAACACCATAAGCTCTTGAACGTCGCCAAATGAATATCTGATTCTCTGGTAAATTCTTCCCTTCTCTTTTTCTTAGTTATTTATTAATTTCAATTTTTATTTATTATTATTTTTTTTTGGATGTGGGTGTTTGGGGTGGGGGAATTTTGATATGAACAGGGAACTTACGGGAGGCGTAATTCCAGGCAACTCCTGGGAATGAGAAACAACAAAATCCCCAGCAGAAACCGGGCAGGATGTCTTCAAGCAAAGATCGTGTTTCTCACTGTAGACGTGAAATATAAAATATGTAACATCAATAGTCAGCTTCCCACCGGAGATTGGTTCCTCTGCAAGGCAAGCTTCACATAAGTATCTTCTCACAATTCACATTATTTCAACAAGAACAGAAGCTCCAGTCTTGATGATGAACACGTGCTTATTTTTGGTTTAAAATAAAAAATTAGGAAAAGGACATAGGAAAGAATTACTGATAAATAGAGGCATCAAGCACATCCTGCTTCCTTCTTTACCCATAAATAAAAAAAAATGAACAAAGAAAGTCCAAGCATCATTTGGACAATGTGCTTTGTTCTGTGATCAATGTCCTATGAAGTCAAACAACTTTTGTGACACAAAATTTAGTAACTTATTTAGCCACTTTTAGTCTCCCTTTAAAACATAACTCTTTAATTCTCATACTCATTTTCAACCACATATTCACACAATAAAATATTTTGCGCATAAACCCAAAAACTCTCTATTTTTTAACCACACATTCTCCAAAAAAAATCACTATTCAAAACACCATTTTTTCAAAATAATGGCATCAAGCAGGGGCTTAATTTTCAGAATAAAACTAGGAGAATTATAGGAGTTTATTGAAGTTCTACCACATTAAATTATGTGCTTTTAGAGACAGAGAAACTAATCCTAACAACCACCTAAACCATCAAATAGTCTTAACTTTCAGAAATCTTAAGAACATTTTTTTTGGTATATGCTGAGTGCTAAATTCTTTTTACACATATTTCAAACGCATCCATTTGACACCGCATAGAAGCTATTAAGAAGGAAAAGAGGCACGTAAAATTTGCTATCACTGTCCCTTGTTCTAATACACAATTCAATGATTACAAAAGTTAATGCGCAGAAAAGGTTCCAGTATTGAAAGGGTCCCGAAATGTCTGATATATGAGGTGAAGATATTATATGAAGCATAAAAACCAAACCATTACCGGTAGATGCAGCAATGCTGAAGGTGGTATTTTTGCCTCTGGAGATGGGATAAGGATTTATCTCAACTCCACTAACCTTGACAGGGTAGTTGGCTTTCTTATCTGCAATTTATTTGGAGAGTGAAAAAGGTGAAATGTATAGTGCAAAACTAAGAAACAAAATTTTCTCAGAATTAACAAAAACTACAATTCTCAAGAATCTTGCTCAAGGTTACAAGCAAAGAAGCTAGACATCTATACGTATCATTTTTTCCCAATGGTACAACATGATAGATTGAGGAACTATAAAGAATAAATACAAATAATATGCATATTTACAACTACTACAACGTATGCATAACTTTCACATGTACTACATTACGCTACTAGTACAAATCTTATACATATTGACTCAAAAATGAATGTATAATTTCAGTTAAAACCTCACCGTACAAAATAAATATCATTAAGGATTGTAGAAATTGTAATTTTTCTTATCTTTTATTGTACTTGATGGAATTATAAACAAAATTATTAATTTCTTGGTGAGTTGCTACAAACATTTAAGGTATGATCATATTTGAAGTAAATGATATTTTTATCTCATTCTAACTTGCATTGTTCCATTATTGTTTGAGAAGTGTTTGGCCAGTACCAAGATTTCCAATTTTAACTTTTCAATTAGATAAATAGATTGTCAATTACATATTGGATAGTCCCTAATAGTGCTGGCGTCCAATGTAGAGAGTTTGCTTCTTGAGCGTGTTCAGAATCCTTACATTCAAAATTTGAATTAGTCAAAAGTAAAATAAGAAGAAAGAGTAGCAATTTTTAAAAGACTTCTTTTAGCCATGTTTTTAGTAAATCAAAATGTCCTTCTTTACAGAATGTCAATTTTGCATCAGAATGGATAATCAACTTAGCCAACTTGACCCTCAACTCACCCAAGTTGACCAAAATATCCATTCTGCCACTTCGACGAGTTGGGAAATTGATTGTGTAAGTGCTTTGATTTTGGGCACATAACATGTACGGCAATGGAAATCCATTTCTATTTGTCACTCTCTGACTTCTTCATTATCCACAAAATTTTCAATTTTGAAAACATAGCAAAATCTATAACTTAGCAGTCCAATCTCCTTTTGAGTAACTCAACACTAAACACACATTGCCACGACTAAATATCCAGTTTGAAGATTCTTCACACAGCAAGAAACCCTCGTCCCACATTAACCAGATACCCCGAACAATTCAATTTTCCTTTTCTTTCTGCCTTTGATTATCACATGGGTGTATGAGGTAAAAATCCCTAATGATCATTTCTACATTGGATTTCGTTAAAAAATAAATAAATAAATAAAATTTGCATGGGTGAAAAAGAAGTTCTAAACAAGACATTCAATTTTACCGGCACGGCAAAAAATTAACTCAAGTACAAATACATGAATTACAAATTCAACAGACAAGGACAGCTACACTACTGAATTTATATCTTTTTCGATTCAGCAAAAGATAACGAACTAAAATAAAAAAGCCTAAACCCTACTCAAATGAACGCGCAAATGGATTCAATCAAAACAACGCACAAAACGAAGAAATCAAACGAAATTGTGATAAATAAAGTCAAAACAAAGAAGAGAACTTACTGCAGTAATGAACCTCAGTGGATTTGGCAGAAGTGAAAGGTATAATCGAACACAATGAGAAGAAGATTAGGGCAAGCAGAGGCTTAAACTGAGCCATTTTCATACTTCGATAATTTATTGAGAGAGATGAGAAAATTTTCTAATAATTTCTAGACTATTTGTTCGGTGATCTGTATATAATTTTATAATTAGAAATTGTTTTCTAGACTCTCCCAATAGTTGATGCAGAAAGATTCCTTCTCCATGGTACTTTTAATATTAGCTATGTTAAACAATCAATTTTTCATTTTAACTAAAAAAATTTGACATTCACCATAAAAGTCTATTATGGCATAAAAGATAAAAATACCCTTAAAATGAGTTATACAATTACAAAAATAAAAATTTGTTAAAAAGATCAAAATATCCTTAAGTTACAAATTAAAATCCAAATACCTCTCAATTGAAATTTGAAAACGAAGTCACTCTTTTCACCAGCTTACTCTAACACGATAAAAATCCTTACATTTTTCATCCACTTCAACCTCGAGATTTCATAAACTTATCAATTATCAATCTCAACAAAAATATTTGGTTAAATTTCAGCACTTTAATTCGATAAATATCTTTTCCTAGTATTTAATTTTGTTTTTATTGAAATCGTATATTTTTTTAAATGGTAGAGAAAATAATATTAGAACCGAAGTGAAGGCCGGCACCGATCGTCGGAACGAATTATGGTCTGTTACGGACCATACGGACCATTAAATGGTCAATGGTCCATAACGGACCACTGCGTGCCTGGTCCGGATCCAGATCCGAATTTTTCTTTTTTTTCCTGAATTAATTTTAATTTTTATGTTAAAAAATGTAATTACATATGAAATAAATAATATATATGTTAAGATAATGAACGAAATATTTAAAGATAGATTAAATAGAAATTTAATTTTTTTTTTTACTTAAATATATGTTTAGTAATTAAATATACAAAATAAATAATAAATATATGTTTAATAATAAATATATGTTTAGTAATTAATTATGGAAACAATTAATGTAATTAATTAAAGAAATACTTAAATGAAAATATTAATATATTTTAATTTAAAAAAATAATCGAAATAGAGTAATTAAACATGAAATCAGTAATATACATAATTAACGAAATATTTAAAGAATAAATGAAATTGAATAATAATTTTCTTACTTAACCAATTAAGATAATTAATTAAAGAAATAGTAAAATGAAAAATCGAATAAAATATTATTATTTTTAATCAAATAAATAATCGAAATAGAATAATTAAATATGAAATGAATAATATATATAATTAACAAAATATTTAAAAAATAAATTAAATTGAATAATAATTTTTTAACTTAACCAATTAAGATAATTAATTAAAAAATGGTTAAATGACAAATCAAATTAAATATTATTATTTTTATTCAAATAAATAATCGAAATAAAATAATTAAATATGAAATAAATAATATACATAATGAACGAAATATTTAAAGAATAAATTAAATTAAATAATATTTTTTTTACTTATCGAATTAAGATAATTAATTAAAGAAATAGTGAAATGAAAAATCGAATTAAATATTATTATTTTTATTCAAATAAATAATCAAATTGAATAATTAAATATGAAATGAATAATATACGTAATTAACGAAATATTTAAAGAATAAATTAAATTGAATGATAATTTTCTTACTTAACCAATTAAGATAATTAATTAAAAAAATAGTGAAATGAAAAATCGAATTAAATATTAATTCAAATTATTCAAATAAACAATCGAATTAAATTTTCTTACTGATTCTTTTTTTTGTTACTAATTGTGTTCTATAGTGTAAAAAACTATGGAACACTTTCAGAACAACGAGCTTGAGTATATTTTTTATGATTACTATGATGTCGCTGATAATTGTTTAATTCGTAATGCAGGTATGGCAAAAGCATGTGCCCAATCTGTTATTTCGACGAATTTCAAAAAAAAGAAAATGGTCAATGGGAATGGAAATGGACGAGTGAAGGAGAAGGGGTTGCTGCTATTTCGATAACAAAAAATACATCGTTTACGGAAATGTACAATGAAATACAAAACATGCTTAACGTCGATTCCTCTCAGTACGATATGGAATTGGGATTTTTATTTCAAAAGCATTCAACAATTTCAATTCCACCTTTGAAAGTTACTTCTGAAGTGCAAATAAAGCATGTAATTCAATTGAACCAAGGTCGAAAGACAACTCCTATTTGCGTAACTTTGTTGAAGAAAAATGTCCCCGAGAGTGAACACGAAGTTTTCGACGGAGAGGATCGTAACGAGAATGATTTTTGGGATACTGTTGAGATTGCTCGTGATGATGATGTGGTTATTCCCGGGACAGGTGTTACTGGCCATGATGTCACCGTTACACAAAGGATTTACGAGGAAGTTCAAGACAACGAGGATGAAAGGTCATTTACAAATCAGGATTTGATTGCTTTATTCAGACAGAGACATGAGTCTGGTGGGAGTTCACATGCTGGGCCGAGTATGCGGTCTTCTAATTGTTCGCGTGTAGTTCCTGATGATGAAGATTTACATGTCAATCAATTGTTTGACACGAAAAGAGATTTGCAAGAAGCTGTGCACCGAATTGCAATGAAACATAATTTTGAGTTTAAGGTCAAAAAAAAATCAAACAAGTCTACATACACAATTATTTGTGTGGACAACAATTGCAGTTGGCGTTTGAGAGCGACAAAAATGGACACAAATGAGTTCTTTGTAGTTCGCAAGTATGCGCGGGAATATACTTGTGAAGTGGGTATTCGTCAAAATGATCACAGGCAAGCTCGATCATGGTTTATTGGTCGACAGATAATGCACAAGTTTCAAGACCCATGGACGATTTACAGACCTACAGATATCATCAACGACATCCGTCGGGAGTATCGGGTAGTTATGAGTTACCAGAAGGTCTGGAAGGCAAAAGAATGTGCATTGGAAGATTTAATGGGTTCGACAGAGGAGAGTTATGCCAAATTGGTCAGGTATTGCCACAATATAGTGAGAACTAATTCTGACTCGACATTTTTATTGAAATCGATGGGCAGAATCGCTTCAAGTATTTTTTATGACTCTTGGACAATGTATTAGAGGTTTTCAAAATTCGATGTGACCTCTAATTCTAGTTGATGGTACAGTCCTAAAAGCTAGATATGAAGGGAAGTTGATTATTGCTACATGTCAAGATACCAACATCCAAATTTACCCTCTTGCATTTGGCATTGTCGATGGAGAGACTAATCGAACAATGCGTTGGTTCTTCACGAAACTGAGAGAAGTAATTGGGGACATCGAGAACCTTGCATTTGTGACTGACCGGGGGCAGTCAATAATAAATGCTATAGCCGAAGTTTTTTCGGAAGCACATCATGGTTATTGCATGTACCATATTCAGTGCAACCTGAAAAATAGGTACCGGGCAGTGGCATCGTTGCATTGTTTAGGAGAGCTGTAGAAGCTTACGGTTTTGAAGAGTTTACGAAGTTCATGGGCGAAATAGAACATAAATCAGAAAGTGCATGGGAATATCTATCAAATATGGGGGTCGAACGTTGGGTACGGTCACATTTTTCAGGACGTCGATACAACATGATAACGTCGAATAATACGGAATCCCTCAATGCATTATTCAAGAAAGATCGAGACTTATCAATTCTCGCAATGATTGAACATATTCGTAGCAAGTTGCAACAGTGATTTTATGACCGACGTGAGGAATCCCAGAATTGCACGAGTGTGCTAGCTCCGCTACAGGAAGATCGACTATTCAAAACTCTGGAAGTGGCAAAAGCTCTATTTGTGGAACCACTAGATCAATTTCGTTTCTCCGTGAGATGCGGCGTAATGTTGGATATATTGTAGACTTGAATGACAATACCTGCACGTGTAGACAATTTCAGCTGGAGAGTTTTCCATGTGCGCATGTTGTCACAATGGCTATGTATGGAGGATTTCCACCACACAGCTTATGTAGTCATTATTACACGGTTGATTTTTGGAGAGCAGTCTATGCCGAAACTATATTTCCTCTACCAAATGAAGCCGAGTGGGAAGTTCCTGATTATATTGTAGCACTCGATAATTTGTTGCCACCTGAAGTTCAACCGCGTACTCCTGGTCGTAGACGAACGTCTAAAATACCATCTACAAAAGAGTTTCCACAACTGCGTAAGTGCGGGAGGTGCAGCGCTACAGGGCATACACGTCGATTTTGTACAAGTCAGATCCCACTAAACAATGACTCGACAGATGTGTAATATCTATATAAATCATATGTATTCTCTATTTGTAATATTTTTTTATTTTCTCAATTTAAATCGGATGTAATTTTAATCACATTATTTAATTACTCTTTCTAACAACATATTTGAATAAAAAAATAGGTTAAGTATAATAAATGTATAATTGGTTAAGTTTTTCTTTAATTAATTATATTAATTGGTTAAGTAAAAAATTAATTATTTCATATTTAATTACTTATTTTAATTATTTATTTGAATAAAAATAATAGCACTTACTTCGAGTTTTCGTTTAAGTATTTCTTTCATTAATAATCTTCATTTGGCACGTATATTTGATTATTTATATTCCTTTAAAGATTATATTTTGTTAATTATCTTAGTGTGTATATTGTTTATTTAATATTTGATTGCTATATTTCGATTACTTATGTAAATGAAAATAATAATATTTTTTTCTTTTAATACAAGTGAGACAACGATATAAATTAATATGGAGAGATTACAGACACAACAACAATGTAAATTAAAATAATAATATTTTGTTAATTAAATATTTAAAAAAATTTTACATTACAACACGAATCATACTAAAGTAAACAACATTTACATTTCAATAAAATAATAGAATGCACTAAGGATCACAGTTATATTTATACAAGTCGCAAGCTAATTTATACCTCCACATATCAATCCAAAACTGATTTATTGTATCAACATTGCGACCAATGCTCAAAAACTCTATGTACTTTATTGCAAATAAGCCATAATCGCCCCTACAACCGAAAGAATAATATATTAGTTCGATAACATATAACTGAATATTAAATCTTAAATTTAAAAAGTTTTAAATCCTTACGATTTTTCTTGTTTTGCCATCGTCATGTTCCGCACAATGGCTAATCTGTCATTTACTCGAATTATCGCCTGACTAGCCATCATAGGCACGATCACAACCATTAACTCCAGTATTTGCTCCAATTGACTTTGTGTCAAACAGCTATGATCAGAGTCGTACACATACATAGTGGAATTAGCAAATACGATCTCCACTGAAAAACAGTGCGAGTTCGCGATCACTGGAATATACGTATATGTACAATCCGTCCACGACTTTTTGCACCTCGGCTGTAGCACAATCACCCACTCTAGCATGTACTCAGACAGAACATATTCATTCCCCTTGCTTAGGAGCTAGTGATACTCAATATCTATGATACGAACAAACTCAGAGCTTAGGATAACTCGACTAGAACTGTCATAAGATCTCAGGTATCTCTGAGCCCGATCGCGTAACAATTCCATAGCCAAGTCGATATGCTGAAACAAAAAAAACACCAACAAAAAAGGTAGAGTCGTTTAAGTAAATGAACCAAGAACTTCTATAAATATAAGAAATGAAAACTCAAAAAACTTACATCATCAGCGAGCTAAGCTGAGGTCATCAGTATATCTTCGAACCACATTTTAGCGTTGGGCACGGTCATACAGCCAATGGTATAACTATCTCTGAAAAATGAAAAAAAGTTACGAAAAATACAAAAAAAAAAGTAGTAAAATCATAAAATACTTACTCGGACTTAAGGGATTTGAACCAATCATCGAACGCCTTATGTCTGACCGGGTCGACGTCGCGAAAAAGATTGGGGAATGTCCCATCCACAAACCCCATTCTCTTCGCCTCGACCGTGTATGGGGAAACAATGTAATGTGACGGCAATCTCGATATCTTACCGACCATCAGCTCTTGGCGTCATTAGCACGCTTCTTACCCTTCGGCACCTCCGTCGCCCCCTCCGACACGAATACTACATCGTCATCCGTCATCTTTGGCGTCCTCTCGTCCTCCGCAACCTCCTCATCCTCCTCTACTACCACCTCTGGTGTCCCCTCCGCTACCTCCTCGGTCACCCCCTCCGGCATTCCTGTCTCTCTCTCCAGCACCTCTGTCCCTCCCTCTACCCCATCTATCATCCCGGCCTCCTTCGGCACCTCCACCCCAACCATCCCGGCCTCCTCTGGCACTTACGACTCGACCTCCACCGCCTCCCTTCCAGCCTCCGTCACCGAATCAAAAAACTCATCGAATCCTGCGGCCATTGCCCACCAATCTCGAGGAACACCAGTCTCCCCGACACTCCCTCTAACAGAACCTCGGAAGCCTGCTACATCACCCCGAAGTGCTGCAACCTCAGTATGAAGCTCTCCTAAATCTCATCGCAGCACTCCAAGCTCATCTCGCGGTGCTACTACCTCTGTCGTAAAATCCCGTCTTAGCACCCCTATCTCCTCTCGCAGTGCTACTATCTCTGTCGTAAAATCATGTCGCATCATTCCCAACTCCTCTCTAATAATACCAATCATGCGTGCAAAGAAATCATCTGAATGACGGGTCTGACTGGGTGCAGGCGATCCACGTAGAAGGTGGGTGGGTGCGGGAGACGGAGATCTCCTCGGAGAATGTGATAATGGCGGTAGAGGTGATCTCATCGGTGGAGGCGAAGGAGATATCCTACGTAGAAGTGATCGTTGTTCTACTGGATGATGCTCCTATACAGAGAAGACAATTAATATTAATAATCCACACATGAATATTATAAATCAGAATAAATAATGATCTTAAATAAACATACCCTATTTCTATCTGGAATGGACTCAAACACTAGATTGTTTTCAATAGGTCGAACATGTAATTCACGTACATATATTTGATCCTCCTCTTCCATCGAAACAACCAACTCAGCATGAACTTCGAGCTGACATATCCTATTTCAACATGTTAACGAACATGTATCGAGCCGAGTTAACGTACGTACAATATAAATTGCAAATATATAATACTCACCTGAGGATCGTTGAGGATAGCTGCCAAATCTTTAGCCGATGACTTCTCATGTGCTCGCCAATGAAGCATTCGTGGGTAGCTAGTCTCCCTTCTGATCGCCCATTTGCTATCCAAAGCAGGGATAGCTTCATATGCCCACAACTGCAACAATTACAAAAAAAAAATTATTTATACATTTAATAAAAAAGTTTAACACGCATTACGTTAAACTGAATATTTACCTGCAAAGCCATGCAAAGGCCATATACATCATATTTGCGGTCGCCCCTCTTCGATTTTGGCATAGTATGTACCTTCCTGAATACGTGGAGAGTATCGGTGTAATATCTCCGACCCCATGGAAAGCTGTTGAAAGCATCGATATCATCAACAACATCCAATGAAAAAAGGTCAATCGACGTCCTACGATATCGACACCTCAATATACTCTCCAATATATACACCAATCCTAGCTTCAACTTGTCTAACATGTGATCGCATCTCCTAAATGTGTCCTCAAACTTTGGTGGTGTAACCGGCCCTTTACCTCCAAAATATAAATCCAATAACCTTTTATTTGGTATAATACGGGCTCTCGCTTCTTCTTCTCCAATACGTCTCAAGCCTGTAATGAGGGCAAATTCAAGGATCGAGAATCTCGATACCTTCCCGTCCCCCATAGCAAAAAAAAAGGTGATCGCCATCGACTGGTTTAAGCAGTCGAAGTAATAAAGAATCAATAATCTGTCCGGAGAATTGCACGTCCTTCAACGGATAGAAGGACCATAAAAACGATCGATGGAGTATGTCGATGTGCTCCTCATCCAATTTATTATTCAATTTAATTTATTTTTTAAATATTTCGTTAATTATGTATATTATTCATTTCATATTTAATTATTCTATTTCGATTATTTATTTGAATAAAAATAATAATATTTTATTCGATTTTTCATTTTACTATTTCTTTAATTAATTATCTTAATTGATTAAGTAAGAAAATTATTATTCAATTTCATTTATTCTTTAAATATTTCGTTAATTATGTATATTATTGATTTCATGTTTAATTACACTATTTCGATTATTTATTTGAATTAAAATACATTAATATTTTCATTTAAGTATTTCTTTAATTAATTATTTGTTTCATATATTTAATTACTAAACTTATTTAATTACTAAACATATATTTATTATTAAACATATATTTATTATTTATTTCATATATTTAATTACTAAATATATATTTAAGTCAAAACAAAAAATTAAAATTCTATTTAATCTATCTTTAAATATTTTGTTCATTATCTTAACATATATATTATTTATTTCATATTTAATTACATTTTTTAACATAGAAATTAAAATAAATTCAGGAAAAAAAAGGAAAACAAGAAAGGAACCATTGTCAGGTCCGGACCGGCCTCACACTTACTTCAATAGGGGCTTATGCACTCCACTCATTGAAAAGGCAGGATCTTAAGTGATAGTCAGAGATCACCTGTAGGCTCGAGAAGGGAGGGACTCCAGGTTACTTCCTTCCTCCTACAGGCAACGAGAAGGCGGAAGTCATCGCGAGCTCTACGTTTGAAGCTTCAACACAGTTATTCCTTAGTAGCTCGTTGCTACAACTTCTCTTTGACTCACCCCTATCTCTAAAGGGGTGTAAGCACTTCACTCGCAATGACAGTTCATATCGACAGATAACTCAGCTGGTCTATTGAGATTTAGTCATATGTCGAGAATAACTGACACTAACTGTCGAGAACGATAGTTTATCTTGACAGATGAGTCACATAACTGATCTGTCGAGAATTAGTCATATGTTGAAAATTCATAACTGTCGAGACTTTCATATTGACAAATTAAATAGTTCACTTAAAAGATAGTTATATTTGTTTGTGTTATGTACAAAATATTGATAATTAAAAGTGCCTATTTTCTAGTTGTAGTTTGTAATTAAAAGGGCATATTTTTGCGTAATAAGGAAACTATCAAAATTCAATATGCATCAAGTACAAATAAACCCATATCAAGAGTCTCAAACCAAAAATAGTTGAAATAAATAAACCCACCAGATGGTCCATAACGGGCTGGAGCTCGCCGGAAAACTCCATTTCCGACGAGCTCCGTCTCATTTTTTCAGTTTTTCCAACATTTCAACCTCAAATTCGATCTTTTCTTCCATTTTAACCATAAAAAATTGAATTTAACTCATATTCAAATCCTAAACATTCAAACTTTCACATATTCAAAGAAATTATTTATAGAGAACATGTCTAACCTTCCAAAAAATGGCGTTCTCCGACTGATCGAGGTGTGTCCAGTCTTGGTCGAAGTGGGTCAAGTTCGGGTCGTTGGTAGGCGGAGGATCCGGACTACTTTTTTTTTCTCCTCTTTTTTCTCTCTATTTCTCTTCTCTTGTTTGCAAATGAGGGGGGTATTTTCGACCATAACAATTTTGTTTACATTAATTTTTTTTTTATTACAAAAATTTTGGTCAAAGGCCTTTGTGGAAAAGTGGGTGGGTGGGTGNTTTTTTTTTTTTTGATTAAGCAATCCTCAAACAAGAGACCTTCATGAAAATACTCTAGCATTGACTCAAACATATAATGTTTAGCTACCACGTTATTACCAATAATTTGTCCAAAATATAACTCATGACACTAACATAATTTATCTTGTGTCATCCATAATCAAGCATGAAATTCACCTCAAGTCCAATCCCTTGAATCAATCACTATTTTGACCATTCTCGCACATTACCATTCACGTGCCAGGTATAGATCAACCTATCCTTGCTTAGGAAATCACCGCTCTATCCATTGAGCTATTGTGCACTTTATCATTTAACTCATTAGGTCTGCTTGATATATTATTTTCATCAATATTGACTGTTTTTAGGTCACACCGTTTATGAGAAAGATTGTGAAAATCAGTGCTTGTAAGTTCTTTAGAGCACTGATTTAAGGTTGTTTCAAAATCAGTATAGTGTAATTTGGGGTGTATTTCTCAACCCAAAAAGAGTGATTTTTGGTTGTTTTAAAAAATTTCTTTCAATTTTACACCTATAAAATAATTATTTTCAATCCACATATTTTGTTCAAAAACAACTTGTAAATAAAAATACAATTATTTAAAAATTTATTTATAAGCAAAAAAATAATTTATTACTAAAAAATTAACTTAGCCCCCATTTGTCTACCATTATTCAATGAAAATAAGTTTTGGGATCGTGAATTTTTAGAGATTATCTGGTTAAAAAGTAAGAAAAGTTTTAAATTTATGTGCAAAATATTTTATTGTAAAAATGTGTTATTGAAAATGAGTTTGAGAAAAAAGAGTTTTTAAACAATGGTAGACAAACAAGGACTTATATGTACAAAATTATTATAATTGCAAAATTAACTTATAATTGTAAAATTTACTTATAAGCAACAAATGACTAATAATATAAAATTTTAATTATAAATAATTATTTTGTCATTTACTTTAAAAATAATTAAATATTATTTTTGGGTCAAAAATTTCATACAAAAAGTTATAAATTGAAAAAAAATGTTTATTATACATCACCACTTTCTAATTCTTTTATAGATTGATGAGGTGGTGATAAGTTGAATTAAAATTGTCAAAATTCTCTTCAACACTTAAACGGTAATGCTTATGTAAAGTTGGTTAGCTTAATGACAAAAAGAAATTGAGAGAATTTTTTATTTAGTTGTTGAGATTTTGATTCAGTCAAATCTCACTATATCATTAGTTGCTAAACAAATTAGTAAGTTGGGTTATACATATAGCACCATCATTAAGAATCACTATTATAGTCACCAAAAATCGAATACTCATAAACGTCTAAATAGTAATTTAAGAAACTTTCAAATCTAAGAATGAGACAGCCATTATTTCTAAACCTTTTTTTTTTCCTTACTCATTTTCAACCCACACTATTATAATAAAATATCTTTCATGTAAAATCAAAATTTTTTCCTACTTTTAGCCCTTATTTGATTTCCATTATTTTCGAAATACATTTTTCTCCATCTCTTTTCAACCACATATTTCTCAATAAGATGATATTATACCCAAATTTCAATTTTTTTTCTTATTTTTGATCTACACATTCTCTATCAATATATTATTCCAAAATACATTCTTCAGAAAAAAATGAGACTCAAATATGCGCTTAATCACAAATTCTCAAAAAAATTACTAATAAAAAACTCATTAATCTCAAAAAATGACTGACAGAGGGGGGGGGGGGCATAGTATCTTCTAATTTAAACATGAGGAAATTGTAAAAAACATCCATTTTCACATTATCATTTGCAAAAATGTCCCGAATTTGTTCCACTTTCGAATTTGTCCATTTTACTAAAATTTAGATCAAGATATCTTAGTAAAATTTTCAAATTCCACAAGAAAGACAAAAAATTCATATGAATTAAGCCCCTATTTGGACTCCAATAAAAACAAATTTTGGAGAAAATGTGCTTTTGGAATAGTGAATTTTTTTAGAGACCGTGATTAAAAAATGAAGAAAATTTTTTGGACTTACATATAATATTATTTTATCAGAGAATGTATATTTGAAAGTAAGAGAGAGAAAAATATTTTTTTGAAGTAATGCAGCTCAAACGAGGGCTAAATATTGTGTTGACAAATAGTATTAGACATTTAAACTATAAACTTGACACATAATCAATACTAGGCATTTGTTTGGGCCATATTTTTCCTCATCTAAAAATGAATAATCCGACCGTTGCACACAGTGTCTACCTGACAACCCACTGAGAAATGCAGTACCATATATTGGAGATTTACACCACTTTTCCCAAATTTGCCCTTCCCCAACTCCAAAGTTCGTCCCACTATGAAGAATAATAAAATACTCCCACCGACCCAAAATTCTCTTTACTTTTCCCAATACGTACTTTGTTGTCTTTTTAAGCCTCTGTTTGCGCCACATTACATTAAATTCTATTACATTTCATTTTTCTCTCTCCTATTTTCAACCACATAATCTTCCATAAAATAATATTACACGTAAATCGAAAACTTTTCATTATTTTTCAACCACTCATTTTTCAAAAAAACACTATTCCCCCCATTAATTTTCCTACGTAATGGGGATCAAACAGGGGCTAATTCTCCAGCACCGTAAACTTCCACCACTCTGCATCGTCTTCCCTACGGCATCACGCGTCTCTCGTAGAGGCAGGAACAATCTGCCCGTCCACCGTCGGCATAACAACAGCTATCTGCCATCCCAAAAATTGCCTTTAGGACCCATGGATCCACTGTACACTTAGGTATTCCGATCGATAACCTTTCTCCCTTTTCCAATTCCATCATGCTAGACTTTACAATAACAGTGCTTGGTTCATGCAGATGGGTTCTTTTTCGCACCAGGCGTCGTCCAGTGCACCTCAACAAGAAAATAATGGAGGTTCTAAAAAAATGTGAGGTGGACCCCAGCCGACAACAGAACTTTCTTTGACGCTTGCAAAACCACCATAGCCAAAAGTCATCACTGTGAGAAGTGTTTTCACGAAACTCGGTTGGGAGCCCGTGGTCGCACTATTAAACTCTGTGTTCAACTACAATTGGAGCAAACAACAACTTTTCAACCACTGGGACTCGATGCATCGAGAGTACAAACCCCGTCGAAATTGATAAATTGCACCGGGGTCTAATACAACAAGTCCACTGGCCGGATTAAAGCGTTTGAAGAATGGTGGAGTAGAAAAATTAAGGTATTCATGGGCTTCTCAATAGGGATAGTGAAATGGTTAATTCATTTCTGAAATTGTAATCATACCAAGTCAACTTGTATACATTATTATAATTCACAAAACTTATGTAAAAACTTACTATGCGGTAAGGTGTGTTGTATTGGAGTAATGATCTGTGCTTCATATGAATTAGTTCAAAGCCATGAATTTGTGTCCGTTGGTCCTGCACATGTAGCTAGGTTTGCATTGTTCAATTTCGATAGCTACGTGCATTGGTTTTGTGGGACTGTGTCACTAATTTCATTTGCATACATATGACACTTTCTATGAACTTGTCATTGTCGTCTATCTACGCAGTCCCCATATTGAGAACACAATGCTATGGTAATCAGCTGTGGTTTTATCTTATGATTTTTGCAACCTGCATTATGCTTTTGTGCTCCACTGAAACAGAACTCACAGATGTGTTGTTCTCACATTTCTCATGTATTTTAACGCCATGCCCTACATCTATGTTTTGGTTGATATGTGACATAAATCTATGTCGGGAAAGGCTTACTAGACCATCATTACCCTCTCTACGTTGTATTCGATGTTTGGAAAACAACATATAATGTCATATATTTCATACGTCGGACTAAACCTCTTGGCATTGTTTAATCGTTCTTGTAGGAGAGCAAGGAGTTTAAGGACAAAGAAGTGAGCGACATTTACATTCGCTATCGTCCACTATTTGGCGATAGCTTCGACGGGGACAAGTATGCAGTCACACCAACGAAGTTATGTCGAACGAGCTTCCACATGCTCAAGGACAGTACACAAGAGGACCACATAGATGTAATCCATGTCGATGAGGTGGGTAGCGGTTCCAATGATGAGGGATGTCTAGGAACTGGTACAGCAACCATGAACGTGCCATGTCCAAAATCGGTGAGAAACGGAAGTCCTCCACAACTAAGCAAAAGGGGAAAACCTAGAAAATTTCAGCGTGGGAGTTGTCGTTCTCTGTACATCGGGCAACCAGTACAGTCGAGAAAGTGGTGGTAAGATCAATACTATTATATCTCTGAACGAGAACGTCGGTGTTGCATGTGTCTAAGAATTGCTTGCGACTGGATGGCTCCAGTGTCAAACACATTTGTACTTCTACGCCTACACGCTTCTGGTACAAAAGCGTTATCATGATATGCTAGGTGTCACGAAAGATGCAGACGAGAAATCTGAATGGATTGAGTGGGAATTTAACGAGAGTAACAAATCGCTCCATTAGGATTTTTATGTTCCCCATGTGCTAGTGTAATTGCTCATTTTCCACCCAGTGTGTCTTTCCTACACGTTGTAAACATTTCATTAAGATGTGTGTATGTGAATACAAGTTATTTTCTTCCTATCGTACTGTATAGGTCACTTTCTGATCCGGAATGGGACATGCATGTTAGAATCTTGTGCAATTATTGTATAAGGCATGGGTAAAGTGTTTAAGTACTACACAGAAAGTGGGAAAAATGAGCATGACATGTCTCTAGAGTCATGCATCTAATCATTTTCTCATTTTTGATTTGGACGACACTCTATGGAGATTTTCAAGAGAATCTCGGTACTGTAAAAACATGCGATTTGGTGTATAAATTCTAGGTTCCAAGCATACAAGTTAATGAAGTCGCAATTCACTTGAACACAGCTTCCTTCTATGAGAACCAAAGAATTT
This sequence comes from Olea europaea var. sylvestris, assembly GCF_002742605.1. Lineage (NCBI taxonomy): Eukaryota > Viridiplantae > Streptophyta > Magnoliopsida > Lamiales > Oleaceae > Olea > Olea europaea. Next base: position 539,509 of record NW_019236492.1, read on the forward strand.
GGCTGGAAGTACCATCTTGCTCCAAGACTTCTACGGAACAATGGACGATCTGAACTTCAATTGCATGCTACTACCGATTTTCGACGCAAAAGAAGAACTAGGAGAGGAGGAGTTCTTTAATCAACTGGCTGATGATATGACAGGATGGCATAGCTATTACAAAATCGTAAATAGGGATGCAAGGAACTACTATCGCAAACAACGAAGGCGTATAAGAATATTTCCGTTATGTTCATGATGAAGGCTATAAGCGGGAACGGACAACTATGCTACCAAGAATTTCACATGTTCCTGCAAATGCTGAGCCAATTTGCACATATTCTGTGCGACAAATACGGATTGTGTACTAGCTAGTAGATCCACATATATGAGAAAATCGGAATGTTCTTGTGCATATTAGCGCATGGGAAGGGATACCAATAGGTGATGGCGATATTTAATCACTCGTTGCAAACAATGTCATTACTTCAAGGAGGTACTCTGTGTCGTTGTCGTGCTGTCAGCACGGCTTGTACATCCGAGTCCGAATTATAACGATGGTGTCAAGCCCCATGCCAACCTGTCTAAGCATCCACTGCTCAAGTTTGCATTGTTGCTATCGATGGAATGCAGGTGAAAGCTGTGCTTCCCCGGCAGGAGTGTTTGAACTTCATAGGCCACAAAGGAATACCGACCCAAAATGTTTTGGCCCCATGTAATTTCAATTCATGTTTCACATCTATGCTTGTTGGCGACACCAGGAATATGCATGATGCTCGAATGCTTGCTCGTGCTATATACGATCCGCAAATAAATTTCCCATGACCGACACTAGGTAAATATTATTTGGTTACTCTAGTTTTGCTTATTGATTGGGATATATGGCCCCATACAAAAGGGTCAGATATACTATACCACTTTTAGTAGTTTTCCGATGAATGAACTAGCCACCATCGCAAGTTCCGGAATGCTTGCGAGAGGTTTAATTTCAAACACTCCTCTTGCAGAAACATCATCGAACATGCCTTTGGTGTATGGAAGCAAAGATGGAAAATACTAGACCGTATGCCCAGGCTACTCTTTTCCTACACAAGTTACAGCCGTTGTTGCGACTATGGATGTTTATAATTTCCTACGTTGTTTTGGAGTTGTAGACCATTCCGCAGAGTGGAATCGGAGGATGACGATGTAGTCAAGGTAGAGCTATCGAGCGCCAAAGACAAAATGCATGCCAAAATGAACGCACCAAAAATGCAATGATCTGAATGGGACAGACTTCGAGATTACATGGCACAACAACAATGATGACTTCACCTGGAAGGAAGTCACGTTCGTTGCATGTCTACTAATGTATATGAACGCACGAAAATGAATGGATGTCTTTGTTGGCGTTGTGTGATGACATAATGTTCTATGCTTAAGTTGTTTCCATGTTCAAAATGTGAAATATTTGTTTCTGAAATTGTAATAGTCGATTGCCCATTCGGGGACCAACATGGACATTCGTGACAGGAAAGGCTTAACGATTGGATTCGAGACCTAAGTGAAGACGAAATTAAAAGTCCTAAACATATAATAGTTGTCGAAAGCAAGAGTGTTAATGACAACAAACAACTCACGGGAGAAGGAAAATTCTAGACGTCGGTAAGCACCATAAGACCGCATAGTACTTCTATATGCAATCGCAAGAAATTGTATTGTCTTCGATTCGAATTCTCTACCGGTCGCTATGCGGTCACATAGTTGTCCACCCAAGTTCTTACATATGTCTTCAATTGTTTATCCAATCCAACGCGATTTGCCTCCTAACCCCAATGTTGATACTCATCTTTGGGCCTACTAACATCGCCCATTTGGACTCCATAGCTACGTGAAGTGAATGGCCGGCTTCAACTCATTGCAGTCTCAAAACCTAGCTTTAGCTTCTCTTCAACATTATTCAAGTGGTTGATGCATTGGGGGCTTCCCTGGATGCACATTAAGAAGTTGCAAGCCACTTGCGATACAGATAACAAAAGCTTTGCACATAAAACTATGATAAGATGAAAAAGAGAAACGGACAAATATCTTACAAAACAAATGTTGTGAACGTACGGTTGGAAAATGACGAGTTAGAAACAAACTTAGAAACAAACTTTGTCCTCAATTAATTAAGAACGAATCCGACCTGCCGTTATTGTCAATTAATTGACCACAAAGCTGTTGTCGTCAATTAATTGAGAAAAACAATCCATCATCGGCAATTAATTCGAAAAATAATCCATTATTGACAATTAATTAACAACGAATCCGACCCGCTGTTATTGTCGATTAATTGACCACAAATCTGTTGTCGAAAATTAATTAATAAAAAACAATCCGTTATCGTCAATTAATTAACAACGAATCTGACCCATCGTTATTGTCAATTAATTGACCACAAATCTACTGTCGTCAATTAATTGAAAAAAAAAAAAACCATTATCGTCAATTAATCGAAAAACAATTCGTTATCGACAAGTAATCAACTAATCCGACATGTTGCTATTGTCGATTAATTGACCATAGATCTGTTGTCGCCAATTCATTGAAAAAAAATAAATCCATTGTTGTCAATTAATTAGCCACAAATCCAACCCACCGTGCACAAAGGGACGCCACACCGTCCGGCAGATTACCCATGAGCGTGATTGCTGTATCCATTGTCTCTTGTCGTTAAATGAGTCATGGCAGCCTTTGACAAAAAATACTTTTGACTACCTCAATCAGTTTGAAAGCAAAATAAACGGATAGCGGAGGCATTTACGAAAATTAGCATTATTTGAAACCTTGCACGTCAACAAGTCGTGTGCTTGAGGTCCCACTGTGATGTGACACAAACATGAATTTTTGGGGGAAAATGTGGATCAAATGGGGACTAGATATTTGCAAAAAAAAAAAAAAAAAAAAAAGCCAATGTCAATTCTTCATTAATTGCTAAGCCTTTATATGATTTCATATCTTCTTGTTGTACTTGTAGAGCATGTACTCTCAATCTGGAAACCTTATTCAGAGATCAAATGTCAAGAACTAGGTTTCAAAAATTAAAAATACAATGAAATGCAGTGAAAGATGAAAACCAATCTCTGACTAGCTCATCATAGTTCGTGCATACAAGTAGGAGATGCATGACAACAAGTGTAGTATTTGCAACAAATTTAACATTAGATTTGTGAAAATAGTTTTCAATTATTCGTTTCTTAATTTTATGGAACTTATTCTTTTTTCATAGCACATAAGTTTAGCATTAAACTAACATTAGCGTAGTATTTCTACCTAAATTAGTGAAGACCCAAATTAATTCGCAAATATGTTCTTTTATTTTTTCTCAAAATGAAATTATCTGATTTTTTTCCCCTTTCTCTATGTGTGTGTGTACACAATGCAATAATACTAAACCATTTTTTGCATTATCTTCTTTTTTTTCTTCAATCTTGAATTGATCATTACATACTAGATAATGGAACAAATGGCTAATAACTTGCACATCATGTTAGCCTCTCATTGAAGCAACTTCATTGCCTCAAGGACAGTGTTGCAAAATAATAAAAAATCTATTTTTTTTCCCTTCATTCAGGTTATAATTGATACTTTTTGGTGTCAAATTTGACCATTTTTCAATAGTTATCAAAATTAGATACCTTTTGATTGACGAGCATAGATTTGGCCATTTTTATAAATTCTTAGGTTTTTAATGTAATTAGCGATTCTGAGAACAAAAAGACTAAATTGAAAAAGTGTAAAAGTCGAGGAGTTAATGTGCAATTTTGTATAGTTTTGTTTGGTAGGTTAGGGTCCAAGCTCGAAACAAGGAAAGAAGAGTCATCGCAATTTCACTTGTCTCTCGCCAACACACTGCTCGAGCGACAAAAATAGAATGGATTTCGCTAGCTTATCAATAGGACATCGCTCGAGCGAAACACCATCGCTCGCTTTTCACTGGCTTGTCGCTCGAGCGACAGTGCGTACTAGAAAATCTTAATTTGTGATTTTCGAGAATTTTAACAGGATCATACTACCCAATATGTCCTTTGTATAAATACCTGCACTGTTTCATGAAAAACCTTGGATTGTTCATTGTGAAAAAACCCATACACTTTTCATATATCATTCAATCCATCGATCAATGATATTGGCAATTAAAAAACATCAAAACCAAAAATTCAAACACCAAAAACCCATACTTTCAAAGTATCTATCAAAGATTGAAAATCAAGGAAGTGACTAAAGTTCCAGTCGTTGGAGAACAAGGAATACTCAATAATTCACAGGAGATAGATGAAATCAGAAAGTCGAGAGTTGCTGCAAGAGCATGCAATCCATGAGGGCTTTGGGAATTATAGTCAGGAGGTCATAAAGTACTTGTGTTGGTCAAAGCTGGCAGTATTATAAGCTGATTCATTTATAGTGAATTTATACTGGTTTGGGCTCGGAGTTTTTAATCCCGAGAGGGGTTTTCTCTGCATCAAATACCACATGTTATTTATTTTTCAAGCAATTTATTATACTGCAACAATTCAACATAGGGTAGATTGCATGTAAATTCATCTGGACTAATTAATAACTGTGACGTGTTGTAATTGTTAATTAATTTGCTTTAATTTTGCGCAAACACCTATTCACACCTCCTCTAGGTATTATTTGGGTCGAACTCATAACTTTCATCCATTTTAAACATTATTCTTCATTGTTGGACTTTTGAAGTTGAATTAAATGTCTCATTAGTCATTGAACTTGTACCTTTGTCATGGTTTACTCATTGAACTTGAAGATGCTTTTGAGTGATTATCGAACTTTAACACATTACAATTCATCACTCACTGACCATATTCCATTAGTAATTGAACTTTTAAAATGTTTTCTAGTGATCGCTGAAATTTAAAATGCTTTATTTCATTACTCACTCAACATATTCTATTAGGCATTAAACTTGTACAATCGTCATGCTTTACTCACCAAACTTTATAATGCTTTCGAGTGATCACAAAACTTTTCTTACTTAATCCAATTATTCAAAAATTGAAAATTTTGAAGTATAAAATACCATATATGAAGAAGTCGTCACTCTTTCCTCTTAAATTACCATGTAACAATTCTAAAAATTATATTTTGTTAGTCTTCATTAATATTATAGACTTTAAATCGAAAATCTCACTACTTATTTGAGATATAATATTTTAGTTTATTGATTTGGATCTATTATCTCGATCGAAATAAAGAAATAATTTCTCCTTTTTTTTCTCAACGTAAAGGAACATTATGTCTAAATTAAAATATATGTCAATTTAAAGTTAGAATTCTTTTCTTCCCTTAAAACATAGCTTTTGACAACTAGGGAAATTATCTCTTCTTGATCAATATCAATATTCCCGTTTTAGCATTTTTTATCTAGGTTGAATCTCATTGAAAATCAACTTTACTCGAAAATGTTAAGAAGTTCAATTACCACTCGAAAGCATTTTAAAGTTCACTGAGTAAAATATGATGGAGTTATAAGTTCAGTAATTAATGAAACATGGTGAGTAAGTGATGGAGTGCACGTGTTAAAGTTCAGTGACTACTCAAAAGTATTTTAAAGTTCAGTGACCTATGAAACATGATGATTAAGTGATGAAATGTAATGTGCTAAAATTTAGTAATCATTCTAAGGCATTTTAAAGGCCAGTGAGTAAAACATGATCGACATATAAGTTTGTTAACTAATTAAAAATTTAACTCTTTTGAAATTTCAAACATAGAAAAGCGCTCTCCTTTGGTTTTGTAGCTTCGATTCTCTCACTGAGAGAGAAAAATGGAGGAATAAATCGAAAAAATCTGCAAAATGGTGGCGGAATTCTGCAATCACACCCATATCAACTGTACCGCTTTAAAGAATCTATCGATCGTCTCCTATTCCCTCGGTACATACTCTACATTTACACACAGGGCGGTCCTGTGATTGTCAAGGTCCAAGGTGAAGTTCCTAAACTAGTATGTCTAAATTAAAATATATGTCAATTTAAAGTTAGAATTCTTTTCTTCCCTTAAAACATAGCTTTTGACAACTAGGGAAATTATCTCTTCTTGATCAATATCAATATTCCCGTTTTAGCATTTTTTATCTAGGTTGAATCTCATTGAAAATCAACTTTACTCGAAAATATTAAGAAGTTCAGTTACCACTCAAAAGCATTTTAAAGTTCACTGAGTAAAATATGATGGAGTTATAAGTTCAGTAATTAATGAAACATGGTGAGTAAGTGATGGAGTGCACGTGTTAAAGTTCAGTGACTACTCAAAAGTATTTTAAAGTTCAGTGACCTATGAAACATGATGATTAAGTGATGAAATGTAATGTGCTAAAATTTAGTAATCATTCTAAGGCATTTTAAAGGCCAGTGAGTAAAACATGATCGACATATAAGTTTGTTAACTAATTAAAAATTTAACTCTTTTGAAATTTCAAACATAGAAAAGCGCTCTCCTTTTGTTTTGTAGCTTCGATTCTCTCACTGAGAGAGAAAAATGGAGGAATAAATCGAAAAAATCTGCAAAATGGTGGCGGAATTCTGCAATCACACCCATATCAACTGTACCGCTTTAAAGAATCTATCGATCGTCTCCTATTCCCTCGGTACATACTCTACATTTACACACAGGGCGGTCCTGTGATTGTCAAGTTCCAAGGTGAAGTTCCTAAACTAGGTCCCCCCAAAAAAATTTGACTTTGTTGGCCACTGCCTATGGATTGTGGCGAAGAACAAAGAAGAGGAGAAGAAAAGCACGAAAGAGAAGGAAGAAGAGAAAAAACCCAATTCAAAAGACAAAAAAAAAAAAAACACTGATTTTCCTTTTACATCATTTCACACGAAATAAATAAATAAATAAATAATCTGGGCCAAATGAGGCCCTTTCAATTTTGGGCCTGAGGCAATGGCCTCATTGGCCTCTGCACAGGAACGAGTCTGTTTACACATGATGTTTATTAATCATTTGATTAGCTAGCCCATATCTTTAATTTTCATTGAATTCATAGACTCTATATCCACCACCTTCATGCAAAGTGTTAACATGAGAGTATCCACCGCCACCATAGACTTAAACAAGTTGGAATCCATTTCCTTCAAAACGGTGTCGTTTGAGGAGCTATTGGGACATTGCTATGAAGTGTTGAAGAAAAGTAAAAAATGACATTTATGTCCTCGAGGACCACCTGTGTGCCTCTAGCAACTACATTTCCTTATCATGGCTCTCATGACAGCCAATGCATTCTAGAATATTTTGTGACTATTCTATAAATTCAACACATGGTAAGGATGAAAAGCAAGTTGAAATTTGTTGCAAAACAGAATTTCATCCCCTTGCTCTTTTCTCTGAATTCTTCGTCTCTTCTCATTCTCCAATCCTGTCTTCATTTTCTCTGTTTTATGTTTATCTTTGTTGTTCTATGTAATTTCACATAAATCAATGAAATCACAGTTGGGTTATTGGATCCCAATTTAGTATATTAAATTGTTTGTGTTGATTTTGATTGGAATTTAGTTAATGGTTGAAGTTAAGCTTTAACCATAACAAATGTATCAAAACAGCTACGTGATCTGAGTTAACTTATAGTTAGATATACCCTTAAAGTTTTGATTATGACAAACAAGTTAATCTTGTTTACTAACAATTAAATTTAAAGCGATTATAATATTTAAATCATCCAATAAATTGATCGATCATTGTCAAAGATTAAAATCAAGACTATCACAAATCTTACTCATAAAGAAGGTCAAGATCAAAGTCACACACTAAAAACAAGTCCCTCAAGAAAAGATTTTAAAAGACAAATGTTAAAGAAATATCAAAATCAAGAGTTTAAGAGCCAAACGTCAAAGAAAAATCAAGAGGAGGATCAAGATCAAAGACTAAACATCTTAGTTCAACTATAAAGGTACAAATATTTTGATATTTAGCAATGAATGATAAAAGCTCAAAAAATATTTTGTGTACTAAAAGCTATTTTGATTATCACTTGCATAAAATATTTTGATCAAAAGTAAAATTGATTTAAAAACGAAATTTTAATTTAGATAATATTTTTAAAACATCAATCACTAGAAAACTAGTTAAACATAACTCCAAAAGTCTATATTTGTCAAAATATTCAAATCGAATCAAACAGGGTCAAAAATGGAAAAATCAGTCGAACACCTAGTCTAAGCATGCAAATGTCCGGATGCTCTTCCTTTTGGTCGTCAGACTACCCAAAAAGTTTTGCAAAATCTTTATAAATTCATGAAAGGCGAATGTTCGGTTCGTCTATGTGGACATCTGGTTGATGCAACAGTTGAATTTTTTTACCGTTAGATTTAATATGCATAACGACTATTTTGGTCGTCCGAATCCAAAAGCGGATGTCCGGTTGGTTATTTGGTTTGACAGAGTATTTTATTTTTTGAACAGCACCACTCTTTCCATTCTTCATAAAACTTTTAAGAGCATCAAAGTAAGATATATTTCGAGAGAATGCTTTGAGCTTATATTTGTATTATTTTCAGTTATTTCCTCATATCAATTTATTATTATTTTTTTATTGAATCAAACTTTTTAATCATAATCTTTATCAAAGTTTTTCATCTCTCTTTTGATACTTAACTTATTGCCATCATTTATAAAAGAGGGATATTTTGAAGGAAATCTTTGAACTTACATTAATCAAATCAACTATGCTGCTTGCACAGGGTCTGTTGCACAGACCCTTTATAGGCACACACACATGGGGTGGACTCCACACATAGGGTCCACGTGTGGGGTCCACCCCCCATGTGAGATGCCTTGTACACGGTCTGTACAACAGACCCTGTGCACGAGGCATTTTCCTAATCAAATTCTTTTATTTCTTTATCAAAACTGATTGATTGAATCAAACTTGAGAAATCATTATATTCATCAAAGTTTCTCATCTCTCTCTTTGTATCTAATTTATTGTGATTATTCATTAAAAGAGAAATATTTGAGAAGATTTTTAACTTAAATTTCGTTTAATTCCTCTTCATACTCATTAAAAAACTTTGATCGATTAAATATAATTTTTAATTATCATGTTTATAAAAGTTTTTATCTAACATTTGAGCTATCATTTGTTGCTATTCATTGAAGTGTTAGTCTTTCTTAGTACTTAATTTATTTATATCATTTATCAAGAGAATAGTTCATTATAAAATTATTTTGTTATACTTGTGAGTCATATTGAAGACCTGTAAAGCTCAATATTCTATAAGGATCGTTGCTTCCTACTTGTAGGTCACCGAAAGCTTTGTAAACGATTGTATTGCACTATAAGTCAATCAATATAGTGAAAAAACATTGGTTGTGTCGGAGAGCTTTGTTACGGAGGACGTAGATCATACTTTAGATCGAACCTCCACATTAATATCATTTGCATCATCTATTTCTTTTTATTTATTGCTTTCATATTTACGCTTATTATCTGAATTAATCTATTTAGCATTTACTTGCTTGAATTTATTTTAATTTTTCGAAAAAGTTTTAAAAACTAATTCACATCCTTTATTGGTTAGTTATTCTTGAGCTTTCAATTGGTATCAGAGCAAGGAACTCATTTTTAAGGATAATAATGGCTAACCACATTCTTCAAAATATTAAGGGGTATTCTACAAATCTTCTTTCCCTTTTTATGGCACAGATTATAATTTGGGAAGTCATTGAATTTGGTCCCTATGTGCCTAAAATGGTTATTAAAAAGGATAGTAAATCAGATCGAATTTTTTCAAAACCTAGAGAAAAATATAAAAGAAGATAAAAGAAATTTATCATTGAATGCTAGAGCCAAAAATATACTTTTTTGTGACTTAGATAAAAATGAATTTGATCACATTAGCACATGTGATTCCGCTTATGATATATGGCATGCTTTAGAAATCACACACTTGGGCATTAGCAAAGTAAAGAAACCAAAATAAATATTTTTGTAAGGAAATTGAAAATTTCTTTATTACACAAAATAAACCTATTATTGATATGACTACTTGTTTTAGCAATATTGTTAATGGCCTCAAAGGATTTAATCGAAAATTTACTAACAATGAATGTTACGCCCCTATCTGAACCACCTCAGAATGGTCACCACCGCACACTCCGATCTGCTAGACGTCCATCCGAAGTGGTTCCGAAGTGATCTTCCCAATGTCAACGACCTGCTATCACATTGCAATACATAGGCAATCTTTCTGAACTTACCGAAGCACCCTCACCCCTAAGGCCGAGGCTAAGTACACTCCGGAGACCTCTGTCAGAAGATCCCCGCTAATTTCAGAAGGAGATCTCTGCCAAGATCATTTCCGCCCCTAAGATTTAAATTGATTTGACGTCTCCATGAGGCTAGTTAATGTGCCTTATCAACTTTATGTCAACTCAACTCGGGAGAAACAATTACCCGCCCACTCTACAGACGCGACTGATTGACGCTTATGAGCAGACACCTCATGCCATCAGATGTATACACGTGCCCCATATCCAACGGTTCATCCCACCTATAAGTACCCAAGGGTTGGTAAGAGGCAAAGGTAATGAAACTCTTATTACATAGCACTCCATAGCAAGTATATATTTTCTCCTCCCCCTTATTATTTTGCATAACCTCTAGGTACTGTTTCGACCACCTGAACCTGCCTTGACTATCGGAGCGGATACAGCTGCCATCACCCCTGCTGGTCCCGACCGTGTGCGTCTGACCGTGCGTTGATTGTGCGCAGGGAGGAATACGTGGAGTAGCTCTCGGTTGGCCACATGGAAGATCCAATTTTCGAGGTCAACAGATTGGTGCCGTCTGTGGGAAACACTTCCCATTCAAAGTTCTGTATTTTCCACCAGAGAAATCACCGGAAAACTAGTTACTAACCTTGAAAAGGGCACGTTCTTGAAAAAGAACAAAGTCGAGTTATAATCCAAGTTCTCGCCACCCTTGAAAAAGGAAATAGGATGAGTTATAGCCATGAAGACGAAAACCACATGAGAGAGGCCTCTGAAGACGAGGTGCTCCATAACAATGTCACTCACCAAAAACCTCATCACCAACGTCGCCGAGGCGCAAGAACAGCCATGCTCACTGAAGGGATGGCTCAAATAGCGGCGGGCATGAGGGACATCGCGGCTCAGAATTTGGCAATGCATGAACTTCTCATGCAAGCCCTTCTCATGCAAGCCCAGAGTTATCAGGGCTATCAAATGCCCCAAGGATCTTATCTGGTGTAGGAAGACCCTGTATCTCGCTCCTGAGGCCATATGAGCTGGCACACAGAACGCCCCCTCAAAAAAGAGATGGACACCGAAGCCACATCTTATGTGCAAGGGAACCAGCCATCAGAACCACAATTGGGGGACAATTTCTCTCAAGAACATGAGGAACAAAGGTCGATAAGTGTCTTCGACCGGATAGGGGAGGGTCTTAGCAATAGAGTTCACCCAGTAAGAGGATCAGTTCGTCCAGATCACAAACAAGAACAGGCTCCCCCTCATCTTAGAAATAGGGAGGGACAGGAGGAACCTAATAGATTGGGGAAGTCGAGGAGAAGCATCTCCACCTCCCCAAAACATTCAAGACGATGAAGAGTCAGATGGACCCTGTCGGTCTTATGAGGTCGACGATGACGATGATAACCTCCCTTTCTCAAGGGAGATCCGAAGCTTCCCATGCCAACAAATTTTATGCCCCCTAAGATCCCCAAGTATGAAGGAAAGGGGGACTCGGAGAAGCACCTCACCAAGTATATAACACAAATGAGTCTCTGGGGAGCCTCGCCTGCTTTAAAATGCGGAGTCTTCCATTTAACACTAGACGGAGCCGCCGAAGTGTGGTACAGCAAGCTGCCTCTCCTAAGCATTAGAAGTTGGCCAGCTTTGAAGAAGGCATTCTTGAATCGGTACCTCTCGTGAAGAGAAGGGGAGGTCCCAGTGCAACGCCTGCAAGACATGAGGCAGGCCCCTGGAGAGACGCTGAAAAGCTATCTCGCCAGATTTATAGATGAAATCACATACTACGAACAGGTCACTGACAGAGAAGCCCTTTCAGCCCTAAAAGGCAGCCTCAACATGAACACTCTGTTCTGGACAGACGTGGCAGCAAGAATCCTTCCACCTATGACGAACTCGTGGAAATGATGATGGTTGAAATCGTGAGTGAAGAAATGATTGATCATCGCAACCATGCCGAACAGGGACTCCCTCGACCTTAGAGGTAGGTAGTTCAAGGACCCGCAGCACACCTCGTTACTTAGCAATGGACTCAACCAGGTTATACAATAGCTCCCACCTCCGGACAGGTGCTGGCTTCCTCCACATTGAATGCAGTGCCGGTGTTGGCATATGAGAATGCTCCTGTCAAAGCGGGACCTTCCGGAAGAGTTGATAATAAGAAGAAGAAGAAGAAGAAAAGTTCAAACAGGCCCTTGGAAGGGGCAATGTTTTGCACGTTCCATCAACTCTATGGGAAGCCATCTACCCGAAGTGGATATCCAACCCGGTCCTGGTGAAAAAGCCCAGCGAAAAGTGGAGGGCATGCGTAGACTTCACAAACTTGAATAAGGCGTGCCCTAAAGACAGCTTCCGACTTCCAAGGATAGACCAACTTGTGGATTCCACTGCTGGACACGAACTACTGAGCTCCATGGATGCATACTCAGGGTACAACTAGATACCCATGTTCCGACCTAATGAGGAAGCTACGTCGTTTATTACAGACAGAGGTTTGTACTGCTACAAAGTTATGCCCTTCAGATTAAAGAATGCCGGAGCTACATATCAGAGGCTAGTCAACATGATGTTTGCCGAACTCATTGGCAAAACCATGGAGGTTTACGTGGAGGACATGTTAGTCAAAAGCCTCCAGGCAGCCGAACATATAAGTCACCTCAACCAAGCTTTTTAGATACTTAGAAAATATAAGATGAAGTTGAATACCCTCAAATGCACCTTTGGAGTGGCATTGGGTCAGTTCTTAGGATATATTGTCAATCAAAGGAGAATTGAGGCAAATCCAGTTGAAATAAGGGCCTTGCTAGAGATGAGGTCACCTCAGAAACCAAAGGAGGTCCAAAGCCTTAATGATCGTATAGCCACACTCAGTCGCTTCATCTCCAGAGCCACATATAAAAGTTTGCCTTTCTTCAATGTGTTTAAGCAAGAAAAGAAGTTCCAATGGATTGCTGAATGTGAGGAAGCCTTCCAGGCCCTGAAAAAACACCTCGGAGAGGCACCCCTCCTGTTGAAACCTCAACCAGATGAATCACAACTACTATACTTAGCAGTTTTGAAAGTGGCGGTCAGTGCCGTCCTAGTCAGAGAAGAAAGTAAGCGCCAGTTGCCAGTGTATTACGTCAGCAAAGCACTTCTCCCAACTGAAACACACTACCCAGACATGGAGAAACTGGCACTCGCCCTTATCACAGCCTCAAGAAAACTGAAGTCATACTTCCAGCCCCACTCAATCAACGTTTTTACCAATTTCCCATTGAAGCAGGTGATGTAGAAAATAGACGCATCAAGACGCTTGCTAAAATGGGCAATCGAGCTCAGTGAGTTCGATTTATTGTTCCGATCTCAACACGCCATCAAGGGCTAGGCCCTTGCAGATTTTATGGTTGAATTTGCCAAAACCCTAGAAATGGAGACGACAATGGAACCAGCCAAGCCCCCCACATGGAAACTTTTCGTTGATGGGTCCTCACGAAAGACTGGCTCTAGGGTAGGGATCGTTTTGGAAATCCCGGAAGGCCACAAGCTAAATTGCGTAGTAAGGTTGGACTTCAAAGCCTCGAACAACGTCGCTGAATACAAGGCCCTTCTGGCAGGTCTTAGACTTGCTAAAGAGATGCAGGTCAGAAGGCTCCTGGCGAGCAGCGATTCTCAACTTATAGTGAATCAGGTCAATGGGAACTTCGCGGCCAAGGACAGTAGCATAGTTGCATACTTGAAGTTAGTTCTAGACCTAGTTCCTCATTTTGAAAGGTTCGAACTGACTCAAGTCCCCACCCTAGAAAATGCACATGCAGACGCCCTTTCAAAACTGGCCAGTAGCAGGGATTCAGAGCTACTAAAGGTTATTCCTATTGAGCACTTATCAAAGCCCTCCACTTCCGGAGGTGAAGAGGTACTATGGATAGAAGGCACCCCATTATGGATGCAGCCTATCATCGCCTATCTGAAAGATCAATCCCTGCCTGCCTCTAAAAGAGAGGCGCAAAAGTTAAGAAGAAGGGCTACACACTTCGTCCAGCAAGAAAATACTCTTTACAAGAGAGGCTTTGCCTCGCCACTTCTCTGATGTGTGGAAGGCGAAGAGGCCACATACATACTCAGGGAAATCCATGAGGAAATCTGTGAAAATCACTCCGGAGAAATGGCTCTGGCACACAAGGTTCTTCGTCAAGGCTACTTCTGGCCGACCCTGAAAAGGGACGCTTGCCAGTTTGTCCAGAAATGTGACAAGTGCTAGCGCTTCTCAAATATTCAAAGGCAGCCTTCTTAGAGCCTCTTCGTAGTAACTAGCCCTTGGCCATTCGCCAAGTGAGATATTGACTTCATTGGTCCACTCCCAAAAGGAAGAGGAAGCGCAACTTTCGCTATAGTCGCCATTAACTACTTCACTAAGTGGGTCGAGGCTGAACCCCTTGCCAAGATCACCGACGCGAATACTACTAAATTCGTTTGGAAAAACATCATTTGTAGGTTCGGCATTCCCCACTTCTTAGTGTCCGACAATGGAAGACAGTTCGACAACAAGAAGATGCGGAAATTATGCGACGAGCTAGGCATTAAGAAAGACTTCTCAACGCCTCATCACCCTCAGGGAAACGGGCAAGTTGAGGCTGTGAACAAGACTATCAAACACACCCTAAAAATGAAGCTTGACACCTCAAAAGGGGCTTGGGTGGACGAGCTCCCCCACATCCTCTGGGCCATTAGAACATCTAGTCGAACTGCAACAGGGAAAACATCATTCTCAATGACCTACGTGGCCGAGGCCATGAGCCCGGTCGAGGTTGGTACCCATCACACCGTCGGATACACTTCAATGAGATCAGCAACGATGAGGCTCGAATAAGCGAACTCCACCTCCTTGAAGAAAGGAAGGATACTTCCCAAGTGAACTTGACAAAATATCATCGAAAGATGACCCGCTATTATAACTCTAAGGTCAAAAATAGAACTCTTCGATTGGGGAACCTCGTCCTAAGAAGGGTCTTCCAATCTTCAAAACCAACAGGATCCGGAGTGTTTGGACGAATTGGGAAGGCCCTTACCGCATTCGCAGAGAGTCCCGACCTGGCACCTTCGAAATTGAAGACTGGGCAGGAAAGGCACTATCTCATCAGTGGAACTTCGAACACTTGAAGAAGTACTATCAATGATGAGCCTTTGTTCCGATCTGATCTCAATGTTGTCTAATGAATGGGTGTTCTGATTTGATCTCCATTGTAAATTTCCTAGCTCACTAAGTGCTGAAATTGTCTTGGTAAAGTATGGTGTAATTTGTGTCACATCGGTTAGTAAATTGTTTCCTCAGTCCTTCAATATGTTTACTTAAGTGATCTGATCCCAAATTGTTAACTGATTAACGCCTCGAGGCGCTTCATGTTTACTTAAGTGGTCCACTTCATATTAACTTAAGTGGTTTGATCTTCTGTTATTAACTGGTTATTATTAAAGGGCGCTTAGTCTTGAATGTTCATACAAGGGTAAACAGATCAACACAATAAAATAGCAGAAGCACCAATACTTGAACAAAATAATTCATTTCATTTACATCAATTCGAAATACTAAAGGGCCGAAGCCATTACAAAAGTTGACCCTATTCTACTAAAGGGTCTTCTTGGGCTGCTTCTGCCTCGACCTCCTCCGGGGCCTCCGGAGCTTCTTCAAAAAGCCGGTCAGGCCGGCCTCCAGTTGGTCCACCGAACTCCACCTCCAAAGTGGAGATGTCCAAAGTAGGGTGGACCTCTTTCAGTCGACCCAGCAAGCCTTGCCCAAAAGTTGGCGAAGTCATCGTACAGGGGGTGTTCTTCGAAGTGGTCAATAAAATTCTGAACCGCCACCTCCCCTGCCGACTTCAACTCCTCCTTCAAGGAGGCGATCTCCTCAGATTGAGCCTCCGCCTTTTGCCTTAGCTCCACCTTTTCTTTGTTCGATCCGTGGTGAGCTGGTGGTGCTCGTTGGCATGATACACTCGCCGAGTCATGATAGCCACCTGGCACTCCACCTCATATAGCTCCTTCTTTAGCCGCTCCACTTCAACTTTAGCGGCAGATAGCTGGGCCTCGGCCTCTTTCCTACTCTTCTCCTCCTCAGTGGCCTTGGCCCGGGCCTCCCTTACAGCATCCCCATAATGCATCGCCTTCTCGAGGCGCTTGGCGAGGTCCTCCCTCTTAGCACTTAAATCCTTCACTAAGCCCTCCAGTTGGATGCTGGTGCTGAGTACCCAGGCCACGCAGGCACTGTTGGCCACCACCAGGTCTTCGGCCGTATAGGAAGTGGTGTGGTCCCTCCACTCTTCAGTCCAGTATTTGTTGTGGACCACCGCCACTGCATCCGTTTCCAAAGGAAGAGCCTCCAACACTTCTTTAACTGGATCGTCCATATTGGTGCCCAAGAAGTCGACCTCCTTAGAGGAACGGGCCATTTTCCTTCTCTGCTGCCCCAGCACTTGGGCAATAGGAACCTCAGAAAGTGGCGAAGTGGCCGGGGCAGCAGCAACCTCCGCTGGTGCAGGCCTCTTCTCCGGAATGGCCACCCCGGTTGGAATTGTAGTCCGCTTTAGAATTGGGGGTGGCCCCGCCACAGTTGGGCGTTTCGAAAGGACGGTACTCTTCTTGCCCTTCCGCAGTCGATCCGCCATGGGGTCCTCTACCACCTCCTCCTCCATTGGAGGTTGGAGCCTTTTACTGGTGTCCACCAAGTCCTCCATTTGCTTCTTGTAGGTGTAGTTGGAGGAGGAGGTCTTCAGTGCCCAAGCCTCTGCCATTATCTTTTGGATGGTTTTGAATCGGGGCGCACGGGCATCTTCTTGTTGAAGTTATCTACAAAGAACAAACAATGAATCAGTACAAGTGTAAAGACTTCAGAAATATGAAAGGACAAAGGCTTTGGAATAGTTACCTTGAGATGCCATCAGGTCGTGTGTAACGAACTGTAGATTTTTTCTGATCAGCCAGTGGTATGACCTCTTCTTCTAAGGCAGCTAATAAATGATGCAAATGGTTTCAAAGTCCCCAGAAGACAGTTCACACCAAGGAAGAGTACCTTCAAAAGAAATACAAATGTTAGTCACGATCCGAACCGAAGAGAAATATAAGGAAACGCAACTGTGATACTCACTAAGTGTCGAGTACTTCGTGGGGATTGTAAGAGGCAGCAAGGGGTCCCCTCCATCGTGTCCCATCGTCCTGCGGCCCAGCACCGTGAGCCCTTCCACTCTTTGATGGAGTTTGACAGATCGAGCATGAATGGAGTATGGGAACCCCTTGAAGTAAGGTAATACCAGCCCCGAGTCTTATCCCCCCCCAGCTGTCACTTTAGGGATATAAAGGGTCTGAAAAATGGAAAAGGTCATCTCAACCTCAAGTGACGCCTCTTTCGACAACATCCAGGAGCTCACCATTTGGCTCCAAGAGTTTGGGTTGAGTTGGGTCGGGGCTAACCCATAGGACCTAAGTACCATCCTAAAGAAATGGTGGATTGGAAGCCTAAGGCCGGCCCTAAGAATCGCCTCACTTATGGCCACGTACCCCGGTCTAGGGTAGCAGACCCTCTCTTCGGGCTCGAGGAAGATCAGATCTACGCTATCTGGAATCTTATATTCTACCCTAAGTCTCTCTAGATCGGCCTTCTTTAGTTTGGAGGGGTAATCCGACGCCCCCCAGTGCACAGAAGTATCAGTCGGGCTATTCGGCCTCCTCCATATGTTCTTTCCCCAATAATCGCTTCGACTATCTCAAAGGAGGTCACCACAGTGGGCTCGTCCATCCTCACTAATTCTAGCCCCCTCCCCGAACCAGAACCTCCCTCAAATGCCATTTTTCAGAAAATAAATATCCTAAAAGATACTGAAACTTATGAGTTTAGAGGGTTCCCCAGCTGGAAATGGTCAAGAAATGGTGTAAGGTCGCCGAAAACTGATATTTCTCGTCGAAAACGCTTGAAAGACGCTGGAAATCGCGAATGGTATGAGAGCAAAATGAGTTTTTTGTTTGCACAAAGGTGAAAAGCTTCAAAGACGCTCAAAGTCCGCCTTTTATAGAATGCTTCAGCTGATCACCACCGTTGAATTCAAATGCAATCCATCTAGGCCGTCCGTCGCACAATCAATCTAGGTCGTTCAAATGAAACGTCAGATTTCATCTACGCCTAAGATCTTGCTGTGACCCTCATGCTTGCATCAAACGCGTAACCTCGATCACCACCAGTCGTTGACAATAAGTAGCCGCAGCAGCCTTTTAGGGGAATGGGCATGGCACCTAACTGTCACCTTGAAAATACACAACAGCTGTTGTTCACGAAATTATTTTCTTTCGATTTAAAACCACCGCAAGTGTACGGTTCGTTGACAAGTAATAAAGTGGATTAAATGAGTCCGAATATCGTTCCCAAGTTCAAATTTTACCTACCGTAGCATTAACCGAAACTAAATTACCAAAGTGAATGTAGACCTAATTAAACCCCAATTATACAATTTTTTATGATTAAATTGAAATTAATAAGCAAAACAATAATTTAAAACTCTAGAATGAAATCAATTATTGAGAACGCACCTTTGTCGTAATCAATAGAAATTAAACACACTAGGATCACGATTTCCCATGCAATTATCACTTTAAACTCTAGTTTCACAATATGACAACATAATTCAATTGTTGACGAATCAATTTTCCTAAGTCTATCCAATACTCTCTCTCGAGATGTATCAAACATATTTCTACATACCACCGGCCTATATTTCGATGACAAATGCATATGTAAAAACGCATGTAATTTTATGAACACTTAAAGATTCACGTAGGGCATAGCGGTATATTTTTATCCCCTATCAGACCCTACGATGATTTATATTATCTCAAATTTATTCCAATTCTCTCGAATGCAAGAATAAATCACCCAAACTCACACAATTACGGGCCCTTAATTGCGGAAACAATAAATGCATATAAATCATTCAAAACAAAAGAAATATGTTTTAATGTCAAATTACAAAACTAGAAATTAAAGATCCAACTACATGGTGCATCGATCTCCTAGCATAATAAAAATCTAGCCTAGCATAATGGGAAATAAAGAAAAACAATCATTAAAACCAAGGAAGAACATCACCCAATTGATTTTTGAAGTGAAATCTTGAATCTTGAAGTGGATTGCCTTGTTTTTGCCTTGTTCTTCCTCTCCAAATCCTTCAAAATTGTGTATATTCCCCCCTTTATGTTTCAGGCTCGTCTGGTATTTATTGGAGGCAGAATTAGGTCAAGAAAGTCACCCAAAACCTTACTAAATCGTGTTTGAGTCGAATAAGAAAACCTGAGATTTCGTCACATTTTTATACCATGCGACCGCATGGTATAAAGCCATGCTACTGCATGGTTCAGAAGTTTCAGCCTAGATTTTTCCCTGTACTGCTTTGTGCGACCACAAGGAATTATAACCATGCGGCCGCATGATTATAGAAATTTTTCCATCGGACAGCTTTTAGTATTTTGGTTATAATTTTCTCTCTCGATCACAGATTGAAGTGATTCAAAGTGCATTGGAAAGAAAACTCAAAGATCTACACTTTGATAAATAGTCTTCCTCAAATTCTGATGTTTACTATGTCAAAAATGGATCTCAAGTAGAGACTAAAAATCACGATCATAACTTTTTCGCTTGAAAGTTGATACTTGATAATACTTCGACCATATTTCACCTCTTGACTCGTTTTCTTATCCGATTGACCTCTAACACTCTTGAATCTTCATTCCATTTCCCATCTCATCTATGGATTATTTGTAACTTGATCCCCGAACTATCACTTTGCTCCATTTTAGTCTTTTTTGGCTTTTTTCTTCTGAATTTCACCATGTTCATCAATGTTCCCTACAATTCACAAATATAACGAGATTAAGTCACAATTCAATTATTTTGCTCATTATTAAGTCATGTTTTTGACCTAAATAAGTGTGGAAAAATACACTTATCAACTGTCAAATCATTTAAAGTCAGATGCCCGCCTCGAGTCGAACTCCTCACTCAACTTTACAAAGCTTAGACACACCTGACGTGGAGTCCCCTATGGGTCATCACCTCGATCGCTGCGTTCGCTCCTAAGCTTTACAAACTTTTAGCCATCTCCCAATGTGTCATTCCCTGTGGGTCAGTACATCGTTGGTAGATGAGCTCCTCACTCAACTTTACAAAGGTTAGACACACCTGACACGGAGTCCCCTGTGGGTCATCGCCTCGATCGCTGCGTTCCCTCCTAAACTTTACAAAGTTTTAGCCATCTCCCAACGCGTCGTCCCCTGTTGGTCAGCGCATCGGTGGTAGATGAGCTCCTCACTCAACTTTACAAAGCTTAGACGCACCTGACGTGGAGTCCCCTGTGAGTCATCACCTCGGTCGCTGCGTTCCCTCCTAAACTTTACACAGTTTTAGCCATCTCCCAATGCGTCGTCCCTTGTGGGTCAGCGCATCGATGACAGATGAGCTCCTCACTCACCTTTACGAAGCTTAGATACACCTGACGCGAGTCCATTGCAGGTCATCACCTCGGTTGATGCGTTGATCACATCATCCAGTCCTGCAGCACTTCGGTCCACATAAGTAAGTGTTTTCCTTATGTAGTAGTGAAACTTTAGAGCATCTGCCTAAGATCGTCGCTTCGGCGAAATCAGAAGATCGACCCACAATCTACCACAAGTCTCGGTCCACGTACCGAGGCATACACATCTGGTCAGAAAAGCAAGCTCACCCATGATATAAATATTCATACCTGAACTTGGG
Source organism: Olea europaea var. sylvestris (assembly GCF_002742605.1). Classification (NCBI taxonomy): domain Eukaryota; kingdom Viridiplantae; phylum Streptophyta; class Magnoliopsida; order Lamiales; family Oleaceae; genus Olea; species Olea europaea. The sequence continues at coordinate 560,513 of NW_019236492.1, forward strand.
GGACTACTGTTACGCCCTTATCTGAACCACCTCGGAATGGTCACCATCGCACACCCCGATCTGCTAGACACCCATCCAAAGTCGTTCCGAAGTGATCTCCCCAATATCAACGACCTGCTATCACACTGCAATACATAGGCAATCTTTTTGAACTTACCAAAATGCCCTCGCCCCTAAGGCCGAGGCTAAGTACACTCCGAAGACCTCTGTCAAAAGATCCGTTACCAATTTCAGAAGGAGATCTCTGCCAAGATCCTTTCTGCCCCAAGGTTTAAATTGATTTGACATCTCCATGAGACTAGTTAATGTGACTTATCAACTTTATGTCAACTCAACTCGGGAGAAGCAATTACCTGCCTACTCTACAGACGCGGCTGATTGACGCCTATGAGCAGACACCTCATGCTGTTAGACGTATACACGTGTCCTACATCCAACGGTTCATCCCGCCAATAAGTACCCAAGGGTTGGCAAAAGGCAAAGGTAATGAAACACTTATTACATAGCCCTCCATAGCAAGTATATATTTTCTCCTCCCCCTTATTATTTTGAATAACCTCTGGGTACTGTTCTAACCACCTGAACCTGACTTGACCGTCGGAGCGGATACGACCGCCACCACCCTCGCTAGTCCCGACCGTGTGCGTCTAACCGTGCGTTGATTGTGCGTAGGGAGAAATACGTGGAGTAGCTCTCGGTTGGCCACGTGGAAGATCCAATTTTCAAGGTCAACACTGAACTTGTAAGTAAAATGCTTTGGTCTCTCTTGGAGGATTAAACCTCGTTGTGAATGTTGATAGAAAACATTAAAGATATCAACACATATCCATTAGAAGAACTCTATGGAATATTGATGACATATGAGCAAAAGAGAAAACAATGAAATCGAAGAAGAAGAAAAGTGCCAAATTACTTTAATGTCGATTATGGATGAAGGCATTTCAAGCAAAAATATGAATAATGAAGAAGTTGATGACCTAATTTTTCTTGTCAAAAATTGGAGGAGTTTTCGTAACAATTGGCAATTTCAAAAGTTGAGCTGTGGTCCTTTACAAGAAAATATTTTAGATTTGACTCAAATTATTTACAAATTTACTCAAGGCAAGAAAAATTTTGATCTAATGCTTGGTGAACAAAAATATGTTTTTGATAAAGGAGAAATTGGGTATAAACCACTTTTGAATCAAAAGTCTCTTAAAAATTTCTTTGTTAAAGTCTCTACTTCCACTTTTTCAAATGTCACATGTAGTTTTTGTAATAAAATTGATATATCGATTTTAATTGTTTAATTAGAAAGAGGTTGCACTTTGAAAGCAAACACAAGTGGATTCAAAAGTACACAAACACTAACAACCAAAGACCTGAAATTGTATGAGTACCAAAGAACAAAAATTGAATTATTTTTACTGGTACTAAAGAAAATTAAGAGCAAATGGTCTAGAATACTGGATAGTTAAAGCACATGACCGGATATTAAACTTTATTGTTAAGCTTCAAAAATAAAGATGGTCAGGATACTTTTGGAGATAATGTTAAAGGAAAATCCATTGGCATTGGAATTATTGGTAATCATTCATCTTCTTTTATTGAAAATATGCTCTTAATAAATAACTCTAAACATAATCTTCTCAAGTTTTAGCCAATTGCATGATAAAGGTTATCTTATTAAATTTGATTCTTCCAAAAGAGGTGATGATTTCGGAGAAAAGAAATGAAAACCGAGCTAAACTAACATATATTGTGTTTAATTTTGAGATTGAGGACCAATAGTGCATGACTAGAAGATCAAGAGCTTGAATTATAATTACATCAGACATGAGCTGGCCAAAAGAAGAAGACTAGAGACTGAAATGAATGTAGCAAAAGATTGAAGGCGTCCGATCACACACCATAAGGCATTGCAATCACAATGCCATATGAGAAGAAACCCGAAAGCAATTACACCCTACCATGCGAACACAAGGCAGTTTACCAAGCGATCACATGGCACGTTTTCAAACTAAAGATTATGTTTCCTTTTGTTGACACGCTAAAAGTGCAACCCAAATCGAATAGCCCAAAGAATGAAGCTCAACTGGGCAATTCAAGATAAAGGCCCAAATAGGGTTATTAATGAAGGCAGTGAAAGCCCACGAATGCGGTAACACCATCGCCCAAACTCGCAAGACGCCCAAGATCTGAGCGAATGAAGTGCCTTGCAGTCGCCCAGAGTTATGACCCTGTTCTCGCTCAAACCTTCGAATTTCCCAGGATCTTAGCAAACGTAAGATGTTATGGTTATCCAAAAGTGCAGTTATCGAAGCAGTTATTGAGTAATCTTATCACGTTCCACAATTCAAGGAGTTTAGTTGAAGACGGTTGAACGACAAAGAGTATTGGCAGCAGTTAGAGACGGCAGTTCCATGATAAGTTGGCCACCATGAAGAAAGTGGGCAGTTATAAAACAATTAAGTAGTTTCTAAGCGGTTGATCATGAAAAAATCATCAAGGGAATATAAAAGGAAAAAAAGACATAGAGCAAAGGACCCCGAATCAAACACTCTCAAACAGAGAATATGTAATTTCAATTTCTTAGTTTAGACTTAAACATTTCTTTTCAGTACTCGTGTGCTTGCACTCCTTGAAGGCATTCTGTTTAGTTCCAATTGTAAATTCATCGCCAATAAAACACCCCTTTTTGGGACTTTGTCTCAAGAGGTTTGTTCCTTACACAATCGTCTGATCCCTTTTTAATTGTTAGCGACTACTCACACGAAACAATTTGGCACGCCCAGTGGGACATTGGTGTTTGGTGTTGAAGATACAAAAGGTGAAACAATATGCCTCAGAAATTCAATAAGGAAGCAGCAAGTCAGGGAGGAGTCCAGTCTGTGATCGAGCGATATGAGGAGCAGCATAGCTTTCCACGAACAGATGAACAGAATCAGAGCAATCATAGTCGTTACGAACCAATGACAGAGTTGAGTCCTTGAACCATGCGTGCATTACTCGGAGAACTCACACAAGATGTCGTTGAACAGGTAAATCTACGAAATATTCATAATATGGAAAGATTTACCTAGAATGGGAATGCACATTATGACAACATGGCCAAACAACTGAATACTTTGAACGAAATAATGAATAAGTTGGTAGGCCAAATTTGTCAGCCAGTTGTGCCTCTTGCAAACTACTTTCAAACTAGGACAGTTGTGGGACATAATCCCCCAATCCTAAGTTTAAATCAAGGGGTAGAACCACCTTTTGATCCCTCTACTTCAAACCAGGGGGTGCTGTAATACCAAATCATAATAGTGGCATTGGTACATCTAACTTGGGGGGTAACCTAAATGTAAGAGATAATGTCCTAAATAATGGGCAGAATACCCCACGTGTTAATGATGGAATAAATGTTCGGGCTAATGGTAACAATGGTCCAAATCATGGTAACTTTGTTGCCAACCAAAGACCAAACATCAGGCCTCAAGCAAATCAAACAGTCAACCAACCTGTAGGAATTCCATATGACCCCAACATCATGTTGAGAAATCAGATTATGGAAATCGTACAAGACCAGATGGCTTTTGGAGTACGTCCTGTCATTAGGCCGACTTACAAAAAGTCACATCCTGATTGGGTAGACCAAGCATATCCATGGCCTAGAGGGTACAAAGTGCCAGAATTCTCACTGTTTACCGATTTAGGAAAGGTGTCTACTCTAGAACACATAGGGCGATTCACACTGCAAAGTGGTGACGTAACTGATTACCATAAAATGAGGTTGTTCCCTAGTTCATTAACAGGAGTAGCCTTCTCCTGGTTCATCAATTTGCCAGCAAACTCTATTCAAACATGGCAACAATTGGAGCAATTGTTCCACGCTGAGTTTTACAAGACTGAGTCTGAAGTTACTTTGGTCGATTTGGCGAATCTACGTCAAATGCCAAACAAATGGGCGAAGGTTTCCTTCAAAGGTTCAAGACAGCAAGAAGTAAATGTTTTGTACCTTTGCCCGAAAAGGAGTTTGTCAAAATCGCTCAAGGTTATCTAAGCTTTGATTTGAAAAAGAAGTTCCATGACAAGGAATTTCCTGATCTTTTCCAATTGAGCGCGAACGTGATTAGGTATGAATGATTAATAAGAGAAGAAGAGCAAATGAAAAATTCTAGCAAGGGGACTTATTATAGAGACCCAAATTTTGATGTTCATATCATTAATGACGAGTATTACGATTAAATCGAAATGCGTTTGGCCGAATTAATCAAAGGAGACACATATACTTGTCTTATAATGGCTAAGCCTAGACCGTCAGGCAAGGATGAGCCTATAAAAGATGAAAACATAAAGGCTAGAACGTTCTCGTTCGATGTAACCAAAGCTGACATTATATTTGATAAATTATATAAGGATAAGCAAATAAAGTTGAGCGATACGCATAAATTGCCAAGCCCTGAACAAGTTAAGGATAAAAAATATTGTAAGTAGCATAATACATGGTCACATTTGACTAACAATTGTTTGGTTTTTCGCCACGTGTTACAGGATGTCATTGAATCAGGACGAATTATGTTCGAGGATAAGAGGAAGATGGCAGTAGATGAAAATCCTTTTCCACAGCCACTTGGAGTGAACATGGTGACGTCTGGTTTCAAAAACAAGTTGCCAAAACTCAAGTTGTTTATAGATGATGGAGAAGAAGACCCTGGACCACATCCCAGTGTCTTTGAACGTATCAAAGGGAAGGAGCCCAAAAAGGATGAAGACGTCCTATGTGCAAGATGCAAAAAAGAAGTGAGTGCAAATGTAGAGAAACTAGGGATATGGCAGCATCACGATCGCCCTAGTTTTTTTCCAAACGCTCAGCCTGATAGAGGACGGGGTACATCGTTCTATAAGGGATCGTCTTTTGAGGACAGTTCAGGCTAGTAAATAATGGGAGAACATTCAGACCGCAACCTCGCCAACCAAATATATGGCATGCGTTCCAGTATAAGGCTGGAAGGGCGATACCTTTCAACGAGATGACTAGAACCCAACAAAGGCGTTTTCAACGCAACTATGGGCGAATGATGAGGCAACAACAGGGAGTGCTACGTCCTAAGGCACCTAGATTACTCGAGGCAACCAATCAAAATGTTCTCAAAGATAGTGAAGAGACTGGTACAGGCGAACTTATGGAAGAATTGCCAGAGACTTCTCCTGGGAGGTCGAAGTTTGAGCGAGACAGAAGGGATGGAGAAGATCCAGATCAGCCCCTTACTATTCAGTTCGGTATGTTACCTCCTGCCATAGCTAATAACTATTTACTAGCTAATGAGTTCAAGAATAAAGAGAAGGAAGAAGAAGAAAAGGAGAATAAAGAAGAAGAAGCATGCATGCTAGAATATGAAGAAGGCCAAACTTCTAGAGAGGCCTACAATGGTGAAGAAGATGATGGTATGACAGACGTCGAAGAGGAAATTGATCTGGAAGCAGAAAGGAGAAGAAGAGGAGTATCGTACAATACTCTGTTGAAGCAACTATATCGAGAGGGAGTTCATGAAGTAGACTTATTTGGAGAACTATCTGGGTGTTTTTTCTATTATTCCATGCTGTACGGGACGCCAAAAGGAAGAAGAGAGTGCCTCGCTCTGAAAAGTATGGATCACCTCCAAGAATAATGCCTCCTCCCGCAGGTTTGGTTACTGAAGAAAAAGCATTAGAAAATAGTAAAAATGAAATCAAGGAGACAGAGGCTCAGTGCGATATGCTACACGTTGACTTATCACAAAAGAGTAACTCGACAGAGGACAAGCAGGAAGTGGAAATAGATACTGCTGAAAAGGTTATTTTTAAGCAGCCAGCCATGAAATTAACTAAACACTTGAGGCCATTGTACATTAAAGCTCTGGTTAACGACATACCTGTGGTAAAAGTGCTTGTCGACAATGGAGCAGCTATAAACACCATTCCATCTAGGATAATGAGGAAATTTGCAAAGACGGAAAGCGATATGATCCCAACAGAAGTCATCTTTACGAATTTCAATGGAGAAGCAACTTCAGCTAAAGGGGTTATGCCATTGGACATAACTATAGGAACAACTACTAGGACTACAGTCTTCTTTGTAATAGATGGTCCCACTAGTTACAATGTGTTATTAGGAAGAGATTGGATACACGAAAGTCGCTGTATACCCTCATCGCTCCATCAATGCCTAGTTTTTTGGAATGACAAGGGCGAAATAGAGGTGGTGCAAGCCGATCATAGGCCTTTTGTCGTAGAAGCAAACTCAGTGGAAAGGTTCATGTACGAAGGAAATTATGGACGTGTCAGAGTAGTCCAAGATGGAGAAAAAACTCATATTGTCGCGCAGAGTGAAGAGCCATTTTCGGTGGATGCACTCACTGAATGTTCAGTAAGATGAGGCCAAATATAGTGGCCCTAGAGGAGCCAGTAATTGGCAAAAGAATAATCAAGGAGTTTTGAATGAGTTCTAAGCAACAAACGCAAATGGCCGATATTTAGGCCTTCAAAACCAAATTAATGACTTTTAATAAAGAATGTAAGGACAAGGCGAATGAAGAAGAAGCCTTGGAAGCATTAAGAGACAAATTAGCAGTATTCGAGTCGGAACAAAGTGTTGCCCTAGAAGTCAACAAGGTGGATTGTTTAGAAGAAAAGTGCCTACAAGGGAATTGGACGATGAAGTGATGAGGATCGCCAAGCCTAGATACGCTCAAATACAAGACCCCCTGATTAAAGTAAATATTGGCAATGAAGGAGAAGATCCCCCAACGTTCATCAGCCAAATGCTCGATCAAGAGGTTAGTGATAAATTAATCGCTTTATTAGAGGAGTACAAAGATTGTTTTGCTTAGGAATATGAACATATGTCTGGTTTAAGTAGAGATTTGGTGGAACATAGATTACCAACCAAGCCTAATTTTAAACCTCATAGGCCACCTCCTAGGCGTTTCGCTCCTAATGTACTCCTTGAAATTAAGGAAGAGATAGAGTGATTATTAAAAGCAGGTTTTATTAGAATGGCCAGATATGTTGAATGGTTGTCCAATATCGTGCGGTATTAAAAAAGAATGGTAAACTAAGGGTGTGCATAGACTTTAGGAATCTAAACATAGCCACACCTAAAGATGAATATCCAATGCCCACGGTAGATTCTTTAGTAGACTCGATTGCCAGACATGTAATGTATTCCTTCATGGATGGGTATTCAGGATACAATCAAATTTATATAGCTGAGGAAGATATACACAAAATTGTCTTTAGATGCCCTGGGTCTCTAGGATGTTTTCAATGGGTAGTTATGTCTTTCGGCCTGAAAAATGCAGGAGCAACTTATCAAAGGGCAATAAATTTGATTTTTCATGATATGATAGGCAAATTTGTTGAAGTGTATGTAGATGATATAGTGGTCAAATCCAAAGAAGAGGATCATTTTGAACAATTAAAATGTTCATTTGAGCGAATGAAGCAATATAAACTAAAGTTGAATCCCTTGAAATATGCATTTGGTGTTAATGCAGGGAATTTTCTTGGTTTCTTAGTACACAAAAGGGGAATTGAACTTGATAAAAATAAAGCGAAGGCCATTCTAAAGGCCAAATTACCTAGCGACAAAAAAGAATTGCAAAGGTTTCTAGGCCAAGTAAACTTTTTAAGATGCTTTATTTCTAACTGTGCAGGGCGAACTAAAGCTTTTTCGCCGCTTTTAAATTTGAAAAATCAGGACGAATTCGTCTGGAAAGAAGAGCATCAAAAGGCTTTTGAACGCCTAAAGACATATTTATTAAGTCCACCAGTGTTGGTGTCACCAATCCAAGGACGGCCAATGAAAGTGTATGTATCGGCTGAAAAAGAATCAATAGCTAGAATGGTCGCGCGGGAAGACCAATTTGGTAAAGAAATGGCAATTTACTACTTAAGTAGACAGTTAACAAAATGTGAATATAATTATTCTGCCATTGAAAAATTATGTCTTGCATTATATTTCACATGTACAAAATTAAGGGCTTATTTACGGTCTGTAACCGTTTATTTAATTTCTAAAGTAAATTTGGTTAAATATATGTTCTCTCGCCTTATTTTGCACCAAAGGGTAGGCCTTTGGACATTAGCTTTATTAGAATTCGAAATACAATACATACCCCAAAAGGCAGTCAAAAATCAGGCTTTTGCTAACTTTCTGGCCGATCATCCATGCCTTGATATGCCTGAAGAAATTGAGTTAGAGATCAATTCATTTGAATTAAAACCTTGGGTTTTATATTTCGATGGATCGAAAACCTCTAAAGGTGCAGGAGTAGGAGTAGCATTGATAAATCCTTTAGAGATTTGTTACAAGTTCGCATTCACTTTGGACAGGATGTACACCAACAATCAGGCCGAATACGAAGCCTTAATCGTGGGCCTAGAACTAATGATAGATATGGGGATAAAGAATGTGATCGTTAGAGGCGATTCTCAATTGGTAATTCACCAATTGATTGGCGATTTTAAATGCCAAAGTGATTCCATTATAAGTCAGTATGAAATCGCCCAAGAGTTGTTGGAAGAATTCGACCAAATAGAGCTTCAATGCGTTAATAGGATATATAATGACGTAGCAAACGAATTGGCCCAGATGGCCTCAGGGTACTCAAAGGTTTTAAATTGGAAGTCTACTTGTGAGTATGGAACAATATTGTCCGTGATCCAGAGAATGGCGAGAACGATTGAAATTCATTGCATATGAGATAGAGATGCAATAGATTGGAGGGCAGAGATTAAAAGGTTCCTTAAAGAACCTAATAAAGGAGATAGTAGAAAAATGAAGTTGTGTTTGCTAAACTATGCACTAATAGATGAAGAGTTGTTTAAGAAACACTCTAATGGTATATTGCTAAAATGTATAAGTTTGCAAGAAGTCAGGACGATCATAGCTGAAGTGCATGAATGAATATATGGAGCTCATCAAGCAGGCCAAAGGATGAGATGGTTAATTATTAGGAATGGATATTTTTTGCCCAAGATGGGAGAATCATGTGTTCAATATGAGAAGAGTTGTCTGGCATGCCAAAAGCATGGTCCAATACAAAGGGCGCCAGCAAAAGAAATGACACCTATTATCAAACCCTGGCCGTTCAAGGGTTGGGCGATAGATCTAATAGGGAAGATTTATCCCCCATCATCCAAGCAACATGCTTTTGTTGTAGTTGTAACTGATTTTTTCACTAAGTGGGTAGAGGCGATACCTTTAAAGGAGATCACCCAGAAGAGTGTCATAGAATTTATCCATGATCATATCATTTATAGATATGGAATTTCACAAACCTTGATGGTGGATCACGGAACATCTTTAAATGGGGATCAAGTGAATAAATTCTTGAGTGAGTTTAGAGTTAAATTAGTGAACTCCACACCATATTACGCTCAATCCAACGGACAAGCAGAATCTTCTAATAAGATTCTAAAAAATATCATAAGGAAAATGATAGATGAAAATGCCAGAAATTGGCACGAATGTCTTAACAAGGCCTTATGGGCTTATAGGACGTCACCTCGGTCAAGTACCAAAATTACTTCTTTCCAACTTACTTATGGACAGGAGGCCATTTTGCCTATGAAAATCAACGTACAATCGATCAGAGTGTGTTTACAACATAAGTTAAGTGGTGATGAGTATACCTAATCACTAGTTCAAAACTTATTGGAGTTGAACGTCCTAGATAGATTGCAAGTTCAAAAACGAAGGATGGCTAAGTTTTATAATAAAAAAGTTATAGCCAAATCGTTCAGCCTGGGCGAATTGGTTTGGAAAACAATACTCCCTTTGGATAGCAAAGATCCGAAGTATGGCAAGTGGTCGCCCAATTGGGAAGGACCATATAAAGTAAATAGTGTGTTGCCTAATGGAGCCTATCATTTGGAAGATTTAGATGGTATCAAGCACATGAGGTTTATTAATGGCAAATATTTGAAAAAATATGTTCCTTCCTTATGGGAAAGTGAACAAATAAAAGAGTAATCAAATCGTGTTGAACGATCGTAAATAAAAAAGGGCCAGAGCGAAATATGCTCAAACAATTCCTTTGTTATCAAACGTTCATTACAAAGTTGCAAAATACAAAATACTAAATGCTCTATAAGTTACAATTGAGTGCAAACTAATCTCTAGATCGATCGCCAAGTAAGAGTGTGAACTGGCCTTGATTGCTATCCTGATCGCACTGCTGCAAAGGCAAGCAAAGAGGTCGAGAAACACTCTCAGCAAGCAGCAGGGAAGAAGAAGCACCCCCACATCGCCTTCCTAAATGCATCGCTGCTATAACAGGCAAGGAGGCTGAGAAGCACTCTCAGCAAGCAAGGTGGCTTGCAGGCATCCTAAAAAATTGTCTTCCATCATCGAACTCCTTGTAAGGAACATGGAGACGATGAGAATAACTTCGCTAGCCAAAGAATATTTCCTATATCCCCCATACCAAAGGTGACATCAAAAAAAATGGCAAAATAGGCAGATCAAATGATCCATTTCCATGGAAGACGAAGGTTTTGGATCGATTGTCAAAATGCCAAACAATGGTAGCAAATTGGTTTTGAAAAGGAAAATGGAAATGGAAATGACAAGTGTGGAATATAAGTACATTTATAGGGGTGTGAAGGTGAAGATACGGAATATGAACAGCCACATTCGTGCCTAGTAACTGGAATCAAATGGCCCGAAATCTTGGGAAAAGAGACAGAAATACCAAGAGAAAATGTGCGTGAATCTTAGCATAAAGCAGTTAAATGCTTGGGGGGTTGACGATTAAAGACAACGTCAATAAATACACAAGAAGACAAATTAATCGTTCATTAATGATAATGGCTGCTGGTACGTTCAGAATTACCAATGGACATCAGTACGAGGTTATAAGGGGAAAGTTAATACGAAGTTACAAAAAGAAAAGTTAAGGCATTATATGTCTTAATTACAATTTGCCCCAGACCGAACGAATTCCTTCCCTAAGTCTCACCCAATCCTCGCTCTGTCGAGAAGAAGTGATATCCAATTCAGCTACAAAATCATCATCAACTTCCAGCTTCTTGTACTGCTCGACCAAAGACTTGGTTCGCTCAATTCCTTGGGAGGCATTACACTTTTTAGCAGCCATTCTCGTCTTGCAGTCGTCCATCCTTGCTTGAAGCTCCTTCATCTGTGCAGCCAAATTGGTCATCAAAGAGTCTTCAATCATAACTTCGAAAGAGATTTCTTTCAATTCGTCCTCAGCTTTGTTGATCTCCAGAAGCAAAGACTCTCTTTCAGATACAGCGCGAAGATATTGAGTACTCTTGGCCTTCAGTTCAACATTTTTGGCCAACAAGGAGAGAATCTCGGAATGGACAACTTTCAACGTCGCTTTAAAATCAGCTGAAAGATTGAGCGACAGAAGTGTCAGTGCTTGAGCCAACTTCGCACTCAAATGTTCAAGCTTATCCTTATATTTGGCAACACTAGTCTGACCGATGTCCATATCCATAAAGGACACATACTCAAATATCGACTGCTTGAGGAACTTCATATCTTCCTTTGAAGAAGCAGAAGGACGACCGGTTGAAGCAGGGCGAGACGTCTTGACTTGCCCCCAGGAAGTGAACAAGTCCTGGAAGGAACGCACCAATCTTATCAGTATCCTGTAAAGAAAATTGCCAACATTGAAGGTTTTCACTACAATAAACAAAGTAGAAGTAAAAGTGAAGCAAAGATTACCTCATCAGCAATCTTGGGAGGTGGCATATCCCCAGCCAAATCTACCACCTGTGGCTCTACCACTTGTGAGGACTTCCCCTTGTCTGGACGAGAAGATTTTACCACAATGGGCAAACCCATGGGAGCATCTGCAGAACTCAAAAAGCAACAAATCAAAAACCAATAACACAAGCAAAGGTAAAACACCAAAAAATGTATTACCTTCTGGTTCGACGTTTAGGGGGATGACGCCCTGGGAAGAAAGTGGCTCATCCATTGGTTGTGATGAGGATTCCGGGACTGAAGGTTTCTCTTTAAGCGTAGTCCCTTCATCAGCTAGTTTGGATGAAGCAGTCTCAGCAGAGGATGATGGAGCAAGAGCTACCAACACCAAAACCTTCAAAGGAGAAGCTGAACTTTTCTGAGAAATCCAAATAAACCATCAACACATAGAAAAGTTTCAAGTATAGAAAAGTATGCTTGTGAGTAAATTTAATTACCTTTCTCCTGACGATGAGAGGAATGTCATCATCATCATCATCATCCAAAATGAGAGATGCTAAGGCTGGCCGTTTGCGGCTTGGGGCACTCTTAGCTGCAGTGGGCTTGGCAGGAAGAGAAGTAGATGGACAAACAGACTGTTTAGCACGAGTAGGGGAGGAAGGACTGATCCAGTGAATGGACAGCACGATTGGCATCAGTTGCAAACAATCTGCGCTTCACTGATGGCCAGAGTTGTTCAAAAAGGGGATGGATGGCACAACTAGGATTGAAGGGGGCTAATGAAAAGTTACTCGTCAAAAGAATATTGCAAGCATCTATAGCTTCTGCCTCTGCCTTATTAATGGTGTGGAAGCGATCTATCAAATTTCTTGAATAACAAGGGGGAACAGGCCAAGTTTGGCCAAAACCAATTTGACGAGCAAAAAATTGGGGAGCATATATTTCAACCCCAGCTTCGGCATTGGCTCCAGTCAAAATATCATGGAACAACTCCCTCCCGGTCAAAAACTAAACACAAACGAGCAGAGAGGTGCCCGCACTGTCCAGGGTGGATGGAGGTTGCACATAATCTGGAGTTAAAGGGGGAGGAAAAGGAAAGAAAGAAGGAATTGAATTCAAAGTATAAAAGAATGAAAAGATGTCCTTTCTGGACATATTTACAGGGCTCAGTGGATCAATAAATAGCCCATAGCAGCTAGCAAAATGAAGGGACAAGGATAGAGCACCAACTGATGAAAAATAGGCTCTCAACCACATTTGAGTGAACCAAAGAGGCCCACTACCAGTGTTAGATGCACCATTCTTCAATTGGAATTGAAGAGAAGTCATGCCTCTATAGAGGGCAGCCAAAAAGAAAGAACACAAATTCAGAGGCCTACCACGCGCCAATTCGTGCGGTATGGGTAAATAGCTCATAGAAGGCTTCATGCTTGGCACACACAGAATATATTTATAAAGCCAAATCTGAAGAAAGGCCACACGCTCAGCATGGGAAGGCTCAGCGCTCGAGTGATTATAACAGCTTTGCAGGCTTGAATAGGACTCGATGAGTTTTCAGTCAAATTTTGGGGCGACACCAGAAATCAAAATACCAGGGAAAATGGTATCGCCCAAAGGTGGCTGATTTACTAGGACCCCAACATCCTTTAAAGTAGTGGACATGGGACCAAGAGGAAAAACAAAAGTATTATACTCAGAGGACAAAAAATTTAAAGCAATAGGAAAAAGCGCTAGATCAAAAATAGGGGGTTGAAGAGAGATTTCTAACAAATCAGAAATCCTAGCACTATCAAAGATTGCCTTGGTAGGACCATGGCCCACAAGGTAAGCATGCCATCTACGGAAAATAACATCAAATTTAGGCTAAGTGTGAATACCTCTTTTGCGAAGCGACCTCAGCGGCAAAGAGCTCAGAAACGGAGGGCCTTGAGTACAAGGGAACGACTGGCCCACCGCCACTTGTTCGACGGCCTCGGCGTTGTTGAATGAAGGACCTAGATAGAACTCATTGAGTTTGGCATCGGCTGGTGCAAGGAAGTTCGGAGTTATATATGGCCGAGTGAGGATTTTCTGGAAGTCTTCGAAACTGAAAGAGTCACCAGATTGGGTTTGTGAAGCAGCCATTGGGAACGAAATAAAGTTTTGTTGAAATTTGCTTGAGAAACGTAGCAGAGAAGCAAGAAGATGAACAGTAATATTGCGAGAGAGAAGCGCGAAACAATGAGGCGTAATTTAGTGGTGCGATGAAATGGCGTGTATTTGGGGGTTATGTCGCGCCTTTTCAAGCTATGGAAGAAAACAATAATTGAAATTCTTGAAAATTTCAAATGTTGCTGGGAAACACAAAGTGAATATGGCAAAAATTAATAATTGGTATTAGTTCTGCCATATTGGGGGTAATTGTTGACACGCTAAAAGTGCAGCCCAAATCGAATAGCCCAAAGAATGAAGCCCAATTGGGCAATTCAGGATAAAGGCCCAAATAGAGTTGTTAATGAATACAGTGGAAGCCCACGAACGCGGTAACACCATCGCCCAAACTTGCAAGACACCCAAGATCTGAGCGAATGAAGTGCCTTGCAGTCACCCAGAGTTATGACCCTGTTCTCGCTCAAACCTTCGAAGCGTCCAAGATCTTAGCAAACATAAGATGTTATGGTTATCCAAAAGTGCAGTTATTGAAATACTTATTGAGTAATCTTATCACGTTTCACGATTCAAGGAGTTGAGTTGAAGACGATTGAACGACAAAGAGTAGTGGCAACAGTTAGAGACGGCAGTTCCACGATAAGTTGGCCACCATGAAGAAAGTTGGCAGTTATAAAGCAATTAAACAGTTTTTAAGCGGTTGATCATGAAGAGATCATCAAGGGAATATAAAAGGAAGAAAAGACATAGAGTAAATGACCCCGAATCAAACACTCTCAAACAGAGAATATGTAATTTTAATTTCTTAGTTTAGACTTAAACATTTCTTTTCAGTACTCGTATGTTTACGCCCCTTGGAGGCATTCTGTTTAGTTCCAATTGTAAAGTCATCGCCAATAAAACACCCCTTTTTGGGACTTTGTCTCAAGAGGTTTGTTCCTTACACAGTCGTCTGATCCCTTTTTAATTGTTAGTGACTACCCGTGCGAAACACCTTTTTTGATTTCGTGCAATCTTGGAAAGTAATTTTGACAGCGATTTAACCTACTTAGAGCTCCAATTTCGGATTCTTCATGCTATATCGTGGAGAATAAGGCTAGTAAATAATTAAAGGCAAAACAACATAAAGAGATTGAAGATTCAAGGCTTGAAATTGAAAAGCAAGAAATTGGTTCTACATCTTTTTCCTGCATTTAGATATTTCGGGTGATGTGTTTCCTATATTCTCATTGTAATCTCATTATAGATATGCTAGGCTAAACATTCTAGTGTTGGGATGAAGACGAAACCTTTAGTTTTACCATTTTAATTCAAAGAACGCTTATTTGGTTAATTTGTATTATTGATTGATATTGCATGCTTAATTAATTATTACTCTGCTTGATCACCATTTAGAAAACAAGTTGCTTGTTTTAAATCTGGGAGGTTCAAAATAAAATTAGACCATTATAATAATAGCACAAGGCTCAACAAACTTTAGGAATGATAGTTTATGACTTGTGCAATCACATATGTAATTGTGTGGATGAATGCATTATTTTACATATGAATTCGGGGTAGGAATGGTACCGAGTCATGTTTAGGAATGGGTTTGACTCCCTTCGGGAGAGATATTTGAATAAAATTAGATTATAAATTGTCAATGATATCCAAACTACACTAGATAACATAGGTCGAGAGTTGAAATGGGAGAACAATAGCTGGATTCGAAATCTCAATACATGTTTCTCATATATAATTTTCATACAACTTTGATAATAATTAGGATAATACTAATAGTTAACCAAATACAATTCAAACAATCACTTTTGTTATGGTTAAATTTGAGTTCGACAACCAATTAGTAAAATTTAATTTAGAACTTCTTCCTCGTGGGATGATACTTTTACTCCTAAAATTATTACTTGTCAACAATCTCTTACGCTTGCAGAATTTCATTGAACAATATTCCTTATCTTGATATTTGACGTTATCTAGATTTTTTTTGTTATCATCTTTTGCTTTAAATAAGAGTTGTCACTTTAGTTAAAGGCATTGAACTTCGAATTAAATAAAAACTAGTGAAAAATTCTCCCAATATTGACTTTCTTTCAATCTGCTGGTCCTAAATCGGTATTAATTAGAATCAACGATTTTACAACAAGATCAAGAATTTGGAATTTGGTTTTCTTTGAAAAGAATTAACGAATATTTGATTCCTAAATTCACGGTATTCTTTGTGATTCAACATGTCTTTAGGTGCTTTTTCTTTTTCTTTTTTTGGTGTGTTCGTTCACATTTATTTGCTGATTCACGTTGCATCAATTTGTTAGCTAGCTCATCCACTATGGAATATCGTTCGCGATATGTTTATGAATCTAAAATGAACAACTGCACATAACATAATCTATCAATTTTATCAGTAACCTGCTGAATCTACCATGGTCAACTTATTTCATTAGTAATACATTTACTGGTTGTTAAAAGAGTCTGATTTAGCCCAGAAACAATCCTCCCCTAATATGGAATATATTTCCAAGGAATCCTATAATTTCAGGGAAACTGCAAGCTGAGAAACTAAAGACGGCCCTCTGAAAAAATAATGTTAGCCATTCTAAGATCTTTCATGTTAAAATGACTAGGAATATTTTTAGTCTCATTGATTGCAAAATGTTAATCCTCCACATGAAGACTAATAAAGAAATGTGAATTATTTCGATTTATGTATGCACTTATTGCACTCATTTACTTTATATCTATTTACAAATGAACCCCACTTGGCGTACAGGGGATACTTTCACAGGGGCTTTACAAATCACACACAATAGGGGGTGAGTAGGTTAATTTTTCACCATTTTTTCATTTAGGTGGGATCCACCCTTTGCGAGTTATCTGGTCGTGTTCTGTGAAGCTGGCTGTACAAGAGGAATTGTCCTTTACAAATCATCACGAGGAATCAAACTTTCGTGCCACTATTTAAGAGCCTTCGTAAAACCATCTTTACGAAGTTGTGTAAGACCTTTACAGTGGTCCAAATATATATCTTGACGTAGATCACAATTTAAAAAAAAAAAAAAAAAAAAAAAAAAAAAAAAAAACAATTTTCACATCCATTTTAAGAATAATAAATTATGAGTTGCAACAACTACGATAGGCAATCTAATAGATGTCACTTCAGTAAACACAGAAATGGTTTGAAAGAAGTCTAAATAAGGTTTTTGTTTAAACCGCCTTGCAACATGTCTCGCTTTATACCTGTCTGTACTTCCAAACATTTTCAGTTTTTCCCTTGTGACCAATTTACACGCTATTGTTTTACAACCTGTTAGTAAATACACTCATTTCCAATTCTTTACAACTTTCCAAAATTTAGTATCAGGCAATAGTAATGCTTCCAAGTTTATTTCGAAATTTTTCTCTTAGTTAAGAATAAGATTCTTCCTTCAATTTCTAAAACCCCCGCTAGTTATCTGGAAGGGAAATATTTCTTCATTAAAATACCGCCACCTTAACTCAAGAATTCATTATTTTCAATGTCAAAAAATTTGGATGTTGTGCCTTTTACCACATCCAAGAAAAGCACGAGTGGGAACTCACTCCCAGTTCGGGTTTCTGAAGTTCGAACATCAAGGAGACTTATTTTTTTTAAAATAATAATCTTCACTTTCATTTTCCAAAAAATCAGCATTAGTATATTAAGGACCTATATACATGCAGTGGAACTTAAAACGACTCATAATAACCTTCAAAAAAAAGTAAAAGCTTAGATTATTAATATAGATCTCCTCTAAAAAGGAGCATAATAGTTTCCTTTACAACCCTATCCCCTGTACATATAATTTGAAATACAACAAATTAAGGGGGTAGGAAAATACAGGGAAAAGAAAAACGAGTCGGGCTGAAATAGTAAGGGCTAACCCTAGTAACCAAAATCTTGGTATGTAGGATTAAATTTCACAGGAACCATAAATAATTCCTGAAGAGAGCAAATATATAATACCAACCACTAAAAGCAAATTAAATTTGGAAGCGAAAGCTCCTCTTTTTCCATTCCAAGTCAAAAATTAATTCTAGTTTAACAAACCACCAAATGTACAGAAACGCGGAGGGGAGAAAAAACTTCCATCAGCTAACCTTTTTTCTGCGTTAACACTCTCCTATACGAATCACAGATTTCACCTTCCTCACATTTACGTGTTGCCTCAGAGCAAGAATATTAAGAAGCAATTCCATTTAGTTGTATATTTTCACAGCTTTCTCGAATGTGTGGCGGTTCTGCAATTATCAGAAAGAACAAAAGTTACAAGGATTGGAATTTACGCCTACCAAATATTTATTTCCTTTAGTTAAGAGAACGTTAAATGTGATAAAAGGCCCACACAGGTATTACTAACAATCGAAGTTCACATCAAATTTCAAAGATGGTTTAGAAATCGGATGCTTTTCCTGTACAAATTATCCATTTAAGTGGAAGCTATAATCTAACATCGAAGTGGAACAGCTAAGATTCAAAATATTCACCTGGCTTGCAGCATAAGCCCTTTTAGGTGTAGTGTCAGAATGCTCTAACCCAAGGTACTGCTCCCAAGCACCATAAACATCTCTTCTCTAGATGAGAATAAACACAAGTTCCTCAGTTATATAAAGAAAATGAATATATTAATAAATTTAATAGATAAGACAAAAAAATTTAGCACTCAAAAGACGACCTGAAAACGGCTGGAGACAATGTCAGAGTCCTCAAGATATTCTGGACGTCCCAGTGAGAGAAAAGCAAACTTCCACTGAACATACAAGTAAAAAAATCGTACGACCAAAAGTCCAACCTTAGCAATTTAATTACACATACCATTAGGCAGCAGCAACTTTTAGTGAAGTGCTGCATGCTCGTTAAAAAACCATCAGTAGTGTAGATTTGAGAATGGAAAATACCTTAGAGAATTCCTCGTCAGGTACCTGCAATTTCTTTTGAATCCGCATTTTAACATCCGCTAGAATTTCAGCATCATGAATGACCAAAAAGAAGGGTTCCCCAAAATTCTGTACTTGCTGTATGGGAACCAATTAAACATATGATCACATTTTTAATATATAACCATATTGAGCTCACTGCTGTTATAACAATGTTAAAAAAGAATCAGACATTAAATGACAATCAGCATGTAAATTATGTGAATGCTTAAATACCACTTGATTCTGAGCATTCTCCTTCTTAAAATGGTAAACATGAATCAATCGGCTATTGGGACCAGGGTTCTTCTCTTCTTCTGGAATCTGGAACAGAGAATAAGCCAAATTCAAGCCAGAAACATTTCAATGGTAACGCAGCAAGAATATCTTATTAAAAATCCATCAGAAATGGAAAATTATAACATAATAAACCGACCCAAAAAATGATGAAAACGTTTTATACAAACCATAAGACCAAATCTAGAACTGTTAATTTCCTGAATTTTGTAAGATAGCATCAAGATATTAAAATTTCCAGAATTCTGTCACACCACGTTACTAAATTTTAAAGTTGAAGATATACCACGGTTCAGAACAGAAGACTCAAAACTGTGTGTGAGAGAGAAAAATGGAGTGCTAAAATAGAGTAAGAGGCTATTTTCAGAGAGAGAGATCATGTAAGTATGCATATGTGTATCTGCCTGTGTGTGTTACACGTGTATGTATATCATTATATGTGAACATATATACACTATCACCGAATAAAAGTGGCTAAAGAGAATCTTCCTGAATTCTTTCAGACAGCATATGAGCATATTACCAAATTTCGAAGTTAATGGAGAAACGAGGTAGCTGAACAGAAAACTTTGTGCTTGAAAATGGTGAGAAAATAGAGCAAAGAGGGAGATTCTGAGAGTTAAGTAACCTCTTCAGCACGCAATGTCCAGTATTGATCATTTATATTCTCAATCTTCTCATTGAGCGGAAAGATCTGCAGAATTGGAAACAGCAGGACATGTATGACATCATAAAACCAAAGATCGTGCTCAGTATGTCTCAGACTTCAAGTAAAGTAAATGCCATCATATCAGGAATAAAGTATAGTAAACTTCAGAGTGGGCAGAGTCGGCAGACACGTTACCTTGTAAATCTTGTGATAGAAAACTTCCAGCAACCTAAGTTCTGCATTTGGATGAGACAACTCTACCTACAGAAGACATGAGAAATTGTGGATCCTTCAGTTTTCCTTATATTTTTTTGCCCACAAAATATAATGCTGTAAAACATAATTTCTGTAATAACTGCGGCAAATAGTTTCAGGAATAGTGAAAGACAAAAGAAGTATCAGTTTATGAATAAAAAATGTGCCATGTGATTTGTTCGAGCAAACCTTTGTTTTGATCTCGTTAAGCACATCTCCAACCGTGCTTTGTCTCGGCAATCTAATATTGAGTACTACTGCCTGAAAAGAGAAGTTATACTAAGTGTTATACGATTTTATACAATCAGGTTAACAAGAACAATACAACAATGACATCCGTAGTCTTCCTACCTCATCCTTTGTCGCATGATGAAAGGCAACTTTCAGAGTCTTCAGACATTGCAATTCTGGTAGAGGAATGTCCAGTACTTCATAATAAAGAATATCTGAGATCTAAGGAAAAGAAAAAGTTATTACTCCATCGACATCAGAACACCCCTGCCCCAGTTAAAAATATATAAAAACAGTAGAAGACTTCATGTCGGAGCTACCTGATTGTAGTGAACAAGCATGTCTAATAGGCGATCAACCGATCTATACTTGATGGGATTGGGCTTTGGTTGCTGAGAATAGCAATTATGAGGAGTAAGCCTAATTTTAGATGGATCATCCAACCCAAGGTGCTGAGCTACCCTTTCCACAACATCATCATAAGTGTGGTTCTTTGCTCTGGAGATTTATGTCAAAAAGATTAGAAGCAACCAACTAAATTTGCTCAGGAAATTACAATTAAAGGAATAAGCATAATACTTGTAAACTAAACTCTTCAATAGTCCAGGAAAATAAGATCAGAAGGTACTCACAACTCTAGGCAGAATTCATCTTCCTTGGGTCTCTCCAGAGCACGAAAATGGACAGTCTGCAAAAAATCAATTCATTCTGAAAAAGAGTGAGAAAACTTGCACTGGCATTCTTGGTTACCTAAAAATGAAGCAAGCACATCAGAAATAAGGTTATATGCGTAGATACCCACAAAAAAGTCAAAAAGGACTTAAATGAGAGGAAAGAGCAAGTGATGGGATATTAAATAATTGTATATCCCTGCCTGACAAGAATAATTATGGGATAAGGCTGTATTAAGTTCAGTTGAAATGGCAGGCAAGAGATCTTTGATTGTTGGCCAAGCTAGCCAGAAAAGGCACCGAGCATATCCTACTTTTTGGCTTAAATTTATTGATAGGTCATGGAAATTTAAACTGTTGCACCCCCAACAGCCTCCAGCCCAAACTCCTGCTCCCTCACCCAAAAAAAAAATAATAGTAATAAGGTGATTTCCCATGGGGTGTTCTCTGATATGTCTGCAGCAAGTCTGAATAATGGAATTGATCACATAAATTTATCTATGGCCTATCATGTCAGTAACATGCACGTGCCACAAAACAGCGTCAATCATGTAAATTGCAATGCTCCTACCACCATAGATATAGAAGCGGCAACTTCAAATGTAGTTAACTGCCAATATGTAAAATATGTGTATTTTGTCTCGGAAGGCTTTCTTTATTTTAGAAAACTGAAAAAATTCTAGATGCATATGGTATATGAGGATAAAGGCCTAATGCTCGACATCGATTAGTTTAGTTATCAAAAGGAAAATAAAAGTACTTTGAAGCATATTATAGAAGTGCGAGATTGACCTGCCGATTTTTCACATATTCCAAAAATGAAGGAACTCCAGGATATCGGAATTTTTCTTCACCTTCTGGGAGAAGCTTCTTTTGGAAACAGATAATGTCCCCATCCTCAATCTGGGAGACATGAGAGCGAAAGAGTACACAAATCAGCAAAGAAAGAAAAATCAATACATTCAAGTGCCAAAACTAAAACACAACACTAAATACCTGGCTAAACCTAAATGAAGCTCTTCTGTCGAGGCGTTCACACATGACAGTAGGCTCAAATTTTATCTCCTGAAAAATTAAAAAATAAGAACATTGGCAAATGAAATGATGTTTCATAAATAACAAGCAACTTAGATATAATGTGTATGGTCTACATACTATAATATGCAGTTGCATTCCTGTATGCATATGTAATGATCGGACAAACCTCAAAGAGTTCAATCTCTTCATCAGGAGCAAATCCAGCCAATTCATTTAGTTTTGTCAAGATCTCCATCGGCTTGCCAGAGCTTTTCACAAAAAACCTACCAACATACCTGAAAATAATAATAAAAAAATAAATAGATCACATGGTCAAAAGACAATTGAAAGGTGAAGATAGTATAACACACCCCCACATGAAAACTTTGAAAAACTACAAATTACCTGAGTTCTTCTTTCTCAGGATCATAAAGCTTAAAGAACAGAAGTATGTCTTCCTTAGTTTTGTCAGGAGGAGGAAAGGGATGTAGCTCCTACACAATCAACATAATCATTAAAAATCCAATTAAACCGGGAGTGAAGATGTGCTTCAACGTTGACGTTCAAGTACCATCTATCAAACACTGAGAAGTGCGGACACGCCAACGTGTTTTTTTTCTTTTTTCACAAAAGTAGGACAACACAACATGAAAAGGACTCGTTAATAAAAAAATAAAATAAAATAATATTTTAGTTTTTATTTTCCATTAATAGATAAGCATATTGAACTGCCTTGTAAATAATGGGTTTTAAATTCTGTACTTCTTAGCCTTTTCGGTTTTAACATTTTTGCTCATTCAACTCTTAAATGCTTTAGTATTTTTTTCTCTCCAATTGCACCTACACGCCGGCCTTCCTAGAATCAAACATTACAATAACAAAAGATACCTGGCCATGTTTGACTTCCAAAAACAACTTCAACTCAGCATTATGAGCTTTATTGGAGACTTCCCTCAATGCACCAACCTGTATAATATAATTATTATGGGGTGAACAAATATTTTAAAAACTATAATAAAGAAAAAAATCAAATGAAACCACAAACAATCAACTCAGGAAACAATTGTCACAATCTTGAAAGTAGGCACTGAAAACACCCAGACAGCAGATGATGGGAAAATTGACAAGCACAAGAAAGAGAATTTCGTCAAACATCATTGTAGTTCCAGTCTTGTGCATGTACTTGTTTTCAAGGAGTGGAAGATGGAGTGCAATGACACCCCAAACCCAAAACCTCTTCCCTAAAGAGAGAGAAAAGGAAAAACTCAATGTTGTAAAAACTGTACTGGAAAAAACTGAGAACCAGTGCGGTTTTCATCCAAAAACTGGAAATCTCAAAACCAGTTAAATAACCATCGTTCACCCCCAAATTTTTGCTTTAATTAATTTACTTATTTTTTTACCGCCAGTTTGATACCAGTCCAACCCTTTGACCCTTAAATCTTTTCCAAGTCCATGCCTAGGCATGTTTTTCAATTTGAAAAAAGTAAATTAACACCATTTTACTTTTCAAAGCGGAAAATATGAAGTGAAGATCGAGCCATATTCAAAGCCAACAACATGCACGTTCACTCATGGTAGAAATTCTATAAGAAAATATCAATTAGAAAGTCCATTCTCCAGACATAGACAACAGGAGAAACATGCTCAAAATAGCAATTGCAACTGTTTCCTTTCTAGAGAAAGTAAATATCAGCTGACCCAAGAAAACCTTGTTCCAATTAATGGGTTGATTACTCTCCCATTTGCTTAATTGATGGTAACTTATTCGGCCCTGTTTGGTTTGGATTAAAATATCAAGTCAAAGTCACCAATTAATTTTAACCACACATTTCATAGGATTCACAACTTTTCGACCACGCGGTTCATTAACTTTTATCAAATTCTACTAAAAATCTAATTTTAATCCATACCAAATAGGATTTAAGCACATTTCACCATTGCGACAATGAGACAGTCTTCCATAACCCTAAAAGATTTAAGCAATTTTTTGCCTACCCAAAATGGCAATATAAATACGTTCCTTACATCCTGAGTTTTCCACTATCATTTTGGACTTTCCAGACAATAGTACGTTCTTTAAACAAAAGTTTAACCTTACAACTGATTATAATCAAAACCTTTTCTCTTGGCTTCTGTCAATAAATCAGCCTAAATCTCTTTTGTAAATTAAAATCAAATATTATGTCACAGTATTTTCGAAATATGTGCTCTCCTTATTTGCCCTACATCTTGTATCATTACCCGCATAAGGTTTAAGTTGCCAGAAAGGAACAAACTGTTTAAAACTCAATAATCGTAGAAATTATGATAATCAGATTTTAAAACTCAATAATAGTAGGAATTATGATAATCAGAACATAAATTTACAGTTTGTGCTTCCTCCTGTGGTGTCAATGGACGGTTCGGACGATATGTGTGATTCTGCCTCTTTGCCCAAATCCAAAAGCGCTGGAATTGAACTGGTATACCAAATTCTCTAGCAACCTCCTCCTGCAATGATACATTATTTAATTATTAATTAAATCACTAGCACAGAAAAAATCAAAATTATGATAAACAGAACATATATCAATATGTACAAAATGGCAAAAGGAAAAAAGAAACATTTAATAAATTTACAGTTTGTGCTTCCTCCTGTGGTGTCAATGGACGGTTCGGACGATATGTGTGATTCTGCCTCTTTGCCCAAATCCAAAAGCGCTGGAATTGAAGTGGTATACCAAATTCTCTAGCAACCTCCTCCTGCAATGATACATTATTTAATTATTAATTAAATCACTAGCACAGAAAAAATCAAAACCAAAATCATTGCGAGTGAAGAAAAGGGGATTATAAAACAACAAAATAATTGAATGGAAATCATGTTGTCTAAGGTGTCATGAAGTTAAAACAAGATTTAGACTTAATGTTACAGCCCATATACCAAGAGCCTACCTATCGGATACACGGATCTATTCTAGTGTTCAGACAGGACAAGACTGGTTAGGACCCAGTTACATGTGCATATATTCATAATAACATATACAGACCATATATTAGATCAAATCTCAGAAATGATGTTTAGCCCCAAACATCAATGCCAAAGGTTAACAAGCACAAAGGCTGACAGACCACTTGTCAACGCACGAATAAAATTGATAACCCAATCTATCACCATAATATTTCACTACCACCCTAAGCAAGAATAACCATTGACAACCTCAAGTTTCTTCACTTCCCCTTTCCCGTCCTTCCATTTTCCACTTTTCTTTCCATTAATCCCTGCAAGATCTTGCTATCAGAACATTGTCACTGAGAGTCCTAACTTGAAAACGCACAAAACCTTAATCTCAGTAGAAATTCGAATTTGCTTAAGAAGATATAAATTTGTATGGGTATCAGTATAAAACATATCATTACTGAGTTGCTGTGGTTGGACTAAATAGACTGATTGGAGATTTGTGGAGGAGGAGGTGGAGGTGTTAGTTGGCCGCTGAAGCAATGCCCGCGAAGGCAGTAGTGTATGTGTGGGAGGGGGGTGAGTTTGGGTATACAGCCCGTGGAAAAGGTGGCAGTGGGTGCGATCAGGGGAAGAAGAAACTATATCCTTTTCACATTCTATATACTCAAAGGCAAAGTGTCAAATGTGAATTCAAAAGCATCCATCTCAACAATCCTGGTCTCAGGTGTGAGGTTAGGTATTCAGATCTGTCGGCCTGACAGTGTTTTGCAAGAATTTAAAGAAAACATTAAAATTATATCAATTACTCTATATATATCAGCACACCAACACGTAAGGCTAAATTAATATTGGTCTAAATCATCCTCTCTTGGCTTGTTCCATTGATATACCCAATCTAAATCATTCTTAGTTCATACTCAATTGGTGTCACATCCATTTGCTGCATCGAATCAATATCAAAACAAGAAGAAGATAAGCCTCATTCCTAACAAAATTTTGATTGGCTACATGTATCATTTTTCACACTCCATTTGATCCTAAGCTGTATCTACTAATATAATGTAATCAATTATTTAACGTCTTCATTTTTTCTACATTCATTTTATGGACATTTGTCTTTACGGCAATATTGTGAGCCTTAAATCATAGTTGGTTTCATACTCATTCTAACAACTTACCTTTTAAATTTGAACTTAGTAGACTTCTTATACAAACATGTAGAATTCATTTTGTCCTAGTAGACTTCTTATACAAACATGTAGAATTCTTTTTGTCCAACCTATATTCCAAACTTATACATTATATCCTCTTCAAGTACCTGGTTCTATGATCAAACCTAAATCTTTAAAAAGAGCATCGAAACAATACAGACATTTCAGTAAATTAGATGCAGGATCAAGAAAGTTTGTTGAGAATAGGATTCAACTTGCTGTATATTTATATGCTTGAAGGGGTCTTGATTTTAAAAAGTTTTAAATTCAGCACTTTTGCACTCCAACTTGGACCTTATGTAACCTAGCGTAAGACCTGTTTGTTAGCTTAACAAGTTTCAAATTAAGTTGCAGCATTTAATTGAGGTTTAGGGTGAGATTGGTTTAGGTGAGCAAATTTTACTTGGTGCCATAATCAAACTACAAACCCTAAAATAATACAGATGCAAATATCTTTGTTCAGTCAATACAGCGCTCATTTCTCTCTGTTTTGGTAATTTTACCGTTTACACATTTCTTTTCTAATTCTTTTTCAATATTTTCGCGCTATTGTATTTACAACACTTGTCTCAAATGCTACAGGATCTTCCTTCTTGCTCTACATTTCTATATCATATATGTAACAAAAAAATTACATTGTCCTGTATATAGAAACAAATAAATCCAACTCACATTTCATTTCACAGATAAACAAGATGATCAAGTGATACCTTGAAAAGGTTAAAAGGCGTCTGTTTCTGAATTCTAAAGCTGCGGACTTTATCATGATCAACAAGATCAAAATATATATCCTTTCCAATCTGTTCCTTCAAATCCTCATCTCGGGCAACCTGCAAATGTTGGTAAATTGCATCAGCACTCATTCTGGGAAAGCAGAGATCAATCTTTATATGAGAAAGTTGCCCTCTAGAAACAATAACCTTGATGATGGTATAAAGATGGGCCTGCGCCTTATATCTCCTCTTGTCCTCCTTCACTTCTTGTTCTTTTTTCAGTCTCATCTGGAATACATAGAGCGTGTGATGTTTTATGTCCAAAATCACAACAAAGCAGGATAGAATGATTTCCAGATCCACGTCCACAAATTTACCCTAAGATGTTCAGCGATGTCCTTCTCATCAACATCACATATTATCTTATCCTTATCACCCACACGTATATACACCAGCATGTAGGCATTCGAGTATTTTGTAAATTTAAATGGGGTGTTGTTGTAGCCAGGATTTGTTTGCGGCAACTGTTGAAGGAAAATGAAGATAAGCAACACGATAAAAATGGGAATACAGGAAAACCCAAGGAAAAGGCAGGAATGCTACCTCTTCCTCACCACCATACTGTTCCTCTAAAGCTCTCTTCATATCTTCTTTAGTGACCCTCTCATCATCAAATTTGTACCTAAAGATGAGAATCACAAAACCGCAAGGCAAATCTTGTATGTCATATTAAAAACATCAACTAAAACTCTCTTGATATAACAGATAAAAGCATAAACATGTCAAGAAAGTAAAGCACGACGGATTAAACGAATGAATGATATTCAAAGATACATGCCCCAACCATCAACATGATAAATGAATTATTTGGATACGTGAGTTATAAACAAAAATAATATATATATATATATATATATAGACATATACATATACATACATATGCATATGCATATATATATATATGTGTGTGTGTGTGTGTGTGTGTGTGTGTATATGTATGTGTATACATATACAAATACATATACACATACATACATATATGTATATGCATATATGTATGTGTGTGTATATATATATATCCTCCTCCAAGGGGAAGTGC